>NC_048298.1:47053140-47095640 GCF_013100865.1 Trachemys scripta elegans
GTAGTTTAGTCTAAGTAACAAATAAACAAGATATATATTGTACACAGAACATTAAGCTTCCTTGGTACCGTTCTTTGAACTGAAAATTCTACTGACCTGCTCATAACAATAACAAGTTTTTATCTCAAGTACTAATTAAGATCCCTACAAGTTTTTAACTACACATTAAGTACTTTATTAAGCACAGGAGCTATAAAATAGCTTTTGAGGTACTTATGTTAATGTCTTATCTTAAAATGGTAGGAAAATAAGCTTGGAATACTCCAGACAAAAAAGGGTAAATTACTTCTGAGGGAACTTTGCACCACTGCGTGGGTGCAGAATTCATGTCCCCTGCAGATTTATTTGCTTCCCTACAGAAAAATGACTTTCTGATGGGGAAGCAAAGGGAAGCCACAAGAGTGGTCACATGCCCCTCTCCAGCAGCACGGGTGTGTCCTTTCGGGCATCCAGACCAGCCAGCAGAGAAGTACCATAAATCACCACAGGAGTGGGGGCTGGGGACGTCCTGGAGCACAGTCAAGTGCTGATCAATGTGTGGTCAGAGTACACATCCTCCATGACTTTGCCTGACCTGGCAGGAACATTCATTACCCCCCACTCCCCGCTGAGGTCCCCCCTTGTACCTGCCCCCCCCGCCAACCCGCAAAGCCCCTGCATCCAGACTCCCACCTCTGCACCCAGACTACCCCTGCTGAGTCCCCGGCACTCAAACCCTCACCCCAAGGAGCCTCATTCCCTATGCATCCCAACCACACCAATGAGCCACCTGAACCTGGACCCCCACCACACTGAGCCCCAACCAGCTGCTCCTGGACCCCCCGCCTCACTCCCTCAGCAGCCAGATCCCCACTCCGCTGAGCCTTATCCCCCCACACCAGACCTCCCTCTCCCACTGAGTCCCAACGAACTTCACCCAGAGATGAAGAGTCCCATTGCCCCTGCACCCAGAACATCCCCCCCCCGCAATGTGCCTCTGTGCATCCAGATTGCTCCCTGCACCCAGACCCTCCATTGAGCCACCCATACCCAGATTGCCCATAACTGGTGTGCCTGACATGGAGGGGCAGAGATCTGGGGTGTTTCTGGAGCAGGCTCAGCCCCCTTGCGCAATGTCAGGTTTGGATGCAGCCTCACCACTGAGTCAATGTCCGGGGCGGGGCGGGGGGCTGCAGGGTGATCTCCCACCTCTGTCCAGCCAGTGACCTGTGCTCCCCACTGCCATGCTGGAGCCTCCACATGTATTTATTGACAAATAACATTCACAGAATTTTGCAGAATTTTATTTTTTTTGGCACAGAATTTTTATATTTTGGGGGCAGAATTCCCTCAGGAGTAGTAAATACATTAGGCTAAGAGACTGACGTAGTTGGCAATTATTTTTATTGTCTTTATCAAAGTATTATTTATTTTGAGGGGGTTTTTAAATGCACCCTACTGTATTAGATGATCCTTAGCAGTATGTGCAACAGATTGTGGTCCCCATTAAAAAGTCTGCATTTGCCAAATTTGGTTCATGGTGGAAGACGAAGAACCATAGTTTCCCCCATCTACTTAGCAAAGGAAGTAATTGTGGTAACGGAGTTGTATCTGCTGGCAATTGCTGACTCTTAACAATGGCCACCATACATAACAAAATGATGAACCCAGACAAATACCCACACAGTTATCCTACACAATCACCCTTTCAGGCAAAAGCCTGAGTCAACATAGATGAGCTTTTCAATGTGACCTGAAGTTCAACAATCTTGGATTCTGATGGATCAACAGGGAAGTGAATTTCAGACCCAAGAACCCTTTATTGTGAACACCCTGCTTCCTAACCCCTCATTGCTCAAATCTAGAAACTATTAGCAAAGGCGTCCCAGCAGACTTGACCTCTATTTGTCCCTTAGCAGTTGCCTGTGGAGTATACAAATATGCTCACATGTACAATGAGTCTGGAGAAAGGAACAAAACCATTTAGTAAAGTTCTGATAAATCTATGAAGCAGAAATATGTGTAGCTTCATCCTGAGCAACTTCTTGTCTGATTTCAGCTGATGAGCACAAGATCCTTGACAAGCTTTACTTTCACTGCGGTGTCACTCCAGACTGTGCAATTCCAGTGATATGAAGATGGTTTGGACAAGCAAACATGGTGCCAAAATTACTTTCATAGCATATTACAGTAAAGCACATTGATCACATTTGTATCCTCACAGTTTCTGTAAACACACATACACAAACCCTCAGGAAAGCTGCTTTAAAAATGCTTTTACACCTGAAAGCAATTACCTAGTTTAATTTCATCCTGTAAGAGCATAGAATGTATTTGCAATGTATTTGTTAAAATAGCCCATTGAACACTAGCTTCCAAGGTGTTGGTGTAAGAGAGAGAGACACACATACGTATGATCATGAGATGCACTTCATAATTAAAAAGCTTCTCGGTTGTTTCTTAGGACATAAACTACAGAAACCCCAAATTATGTGATTGATTGATTCTGAACAGCAATGGTGCCCACAGAACTCCCATTGATGGCAGTAGGAGTTTTGGAGGCCCAGCACCAACCAGCATCAAGTCCTAATAACCCTACACCATCACAATACACTTTAAATGTTTTGAGTATAGAATTGGTGAATCCCCATCAATTTCAATGTGACATTAAAATATGAGAGGCTGGGTTGTGCCTTTTAGGCACTGCCCCAAACTAAGAGGAAGACCGTGTATAGAACTATACCACCACACCAAGGGTACTGAGGCCACCTGGAAATCCCTGGCAAACAGAGGGATCATTGTTCTCTCCAGCACTTGCCTGCGTGAAGGCATCTGAGGCCTTGGCCCAGTCTCTTCCATGCCTCTTTGGGTGCATCTACACTTGCACCTGTACAAGGATACCTGTGGACTGTAGAGCCATAATCCCCCTCTTATCTGAAGCCCTGAGGCACATTCCTGAATGTGGCTAGTCTAGTGTGCTAGTATGCATGAGGGATGCAGACATGTACACACCTCTGCTGTGGCATGGTCCTATAGCTATTCTACATTCTACAATGTGGAGGGGAGCAAAGGGCGTGTACCAGTTCAGTAGTCCTCCAGAGCCATTCCCACCATGCACTGATCCCTTTGCTGCCTGACCCTTACTCAAAGGTAGAAAGGTCCCCGACACCCCGTTGTCTGTGTAGTAACAATGTGCACCAAGCACTTAAAATCAGTTCTCCTGAGAATGCTGTTGATCAGCACTGGCAATCATAGATCATGTTCCAAGAGCTGCTGCCCAGTCACTGGAGCACAGTCAAGTGCTGATCAATGTGTGGTAAGAGTACACGTCCTCCATGACTTTGCCTGACCTGGCAGGAACATTCACCTGTACTGAGAGATTTCAAGGAGCCTGGATGAGGTGGCCATTTACCAGACTCCATCCAAGTGCCAGGACTCCATGAAACATAGCAGGCTCCTGTGCCAGAGGATGAAGGACTCCAACAATCATGCCGTTAGGGGACCTAGCACATGGCCATGCTGCGATGAGCCGGACTGAGTGGTCTCCTGGCTAAAAGTATGAAGCATGAAGTGACTCATGACCCTCTTTTCAATCCCACTGGCCTCGTCATATGACAGGATACCCATGGGGTCAGGACAAAGAGGCAGAGACGACCATGGCATAATTCCCAGAGGAAGCCCCAGGAGACACAGAGGAAGAGGAACATGTGATTCAGCACCTCTACCTAGCAGACCTGGTTGAGAGAGCCCCTCCGCGAGGTGCCTGCGGACCCAGAATCCTAGTCCAGTAAGTTTTACAGTGGACCCCCCCATCCTCCCAGACAATACCTCCTCTTGCTCCCCTGCTACATGACTCAGCCCAGTCCCCCTACCATATCACACCCTCCCTCCAGCCCGACATGGTCCTGGAGATACACACAGCTGTAAATCAGTTATTTTACTGAAATTCCGTGAATCACTGTAAAGCAGGTAGCGGAAGCTATAACAGGTTTTAATGAGCAGTCACTGTGCCCCTGTGTCTGTGCATTTCTAGGCCAGCACTGACAGACATAATCCCTGGGCCATGTAAAATGTGGGGAAGGAGGAAGGAAGGGGCTGGGTTTTCAAAGGACCCAGGTGGGGAAAGAATGGTTTTGTAACACTTATGGTTGTGCAAAGATCCAACATCACCCTTCTCCTACCCCTCACCCCACCCTTCTCTTTCCTCCCCCTTTTGAATGGGAACCGTGATGTGGGGGGTGGGATGGTTGGTGGCTTGTCTGCGGGCCCGCCTAGGTCCAGGAAGGGAGAGGTAACTATTTGGTTGTCCAAGGAAAATCAGAACAGTCCATTCTCCCTGTGACCGTTCCCAGTCCCTGGTGTCAATTTTCTATCCACACTCAGCCACTCTTCCGAAGCCAGGAGAAGTGGGGGTGGGACAAACACAATGCCATGTCCCTTAACAGAGAGAAGCAACTAGCTTGCTGCGTTAATCTAAAAGTTCAGAGAAGAAAATACACTTCTGGAAATATACAGTCTGTTTCCCTGACCCGTTCAGTGCTGTTTGCTGGACACAGAGGCCGGGCTTTCTGTAGATGGTGGTGGGCGGAGCGAGGGCTAGGGGGTGGATGGACATTTTCTGGGTTCTCTGTTCCTCTTCCACAGGAACTCTGTTTGCTATCTTAGAATACAGTCAATTTCTTCTCTAATTGCCACCCACTCCTGTAAGCATAATTCAGCAAATTTTTGGTGTAGCAGAAATTCATGCTGGTTCTTGAGGGTAATGTGTTTTGTCTACCTTTATACCTTACCATACCCCTCCACTCAGCAATATGTAGAGTAGTCATCATTAGCAGAAACATCTCTCTGGCATAGGTGGCTGGGTGTTCTCCACAATACTGGAAAGTCACTTCTCTTTTCCAATCTGATACCTTCAAAACTGTTATGTTCTCCAGTCGAGGGCCAGCCTTTAAAGAAGAAAAAAAGACTGGTAATGTTACCCCTGAAGGAACTGAACCACATCCCAATTGGCTCCTTCATGCACTGTAAAAATTACAATGTGTTAATAAAAGCTATGCAGGTATCTTGCCACTTATACCCTCAGCTCCTTCCACATGGGCTACAAAAGCAGTCTGAAGGAAGGAGGCTGTAACAGCTGCATTCCTGAGATTCTAAAAAGTATCAATATTGTGGTCTTTGGCAGCACAGCTGCATTCTGTGGGGGGATTTAGGTACCTTTGAAGGTACTTGTACTCTAGGAGGCTCCAGCAGATAGCACAGGAAACATAATTATAATCAGGCCCTAAAAAAGTCTATTCTAAATATATGTGGAAATAATGTGGTCACTCAGATTCCACTGTGTGGAAACAGTGGACATATGATGAGTTTTTAAATGATCCCTGACTCTCCATGAAATGTCACACATGATTTCATTTGATTTATTTTTTGACAGCTTCATAGCATATGCAGGAGAGCACTAAGGTGTCCCATTCCCATATCTCCAACACTTATCTGTATTTTTACTGCCCATTTTGGACATACAGCTTAGTGATAAAGATAGGGATAGACTGAGGCCTTTTTTATATTATATCTAATTTCATCCCACTGTTGCATGGTCAAATGGGATACCTAAATCCACCCATGTGATAGCGCTTCCATACTTCTTTCTGGGTTTTCATTTAATATGTACTGAAATAGTGGGTCTGGCACATTGCCCCATTTCTAAACATTTTAGGATGCCTGGAGATTGTGGGGCTGCTATCACATGGGTGGTAAGGTGATTGACTAATAATTCTCTAATCCTTAGATATTGGATAATAGTTTCAAAAGCACATAAGTGATTTAGAAGCCTACATCCCACTGATTTTCACAATTTTATCCATTTTCACAATTGATTTTTCTTTTTGGAAGCCACATTTTTCCCTCTGTCTCCTCAAATGTCTTGAAAAATATCTTGGTGATATGACTATCATACCTTCTTCTGTGCTTTGCTTCCACATCATTTGTTTGTCTTTGATTACAGGGTTGAATTACCCCACTGTACTGAATCTTCATGTAGAAATGGATACATTTTTAGTTTTTTCTACTAGATTAGTCCAGATTCTTAGGGAACTCCAGCATGAACAAAATTTCCTTAAGGAAAAGGAATGAGCAGAAATAGATGTGAGTTAAATAAAAAAAGAAGTCTTTGATAGCATAGTCACAAATAGTTTCACACACTCACAACTAAGGTAACATTGATGCAAAATATTCATATACAAATTCATACCAGAAACTGTAACACTCTACAAACATTCAGTTACATAAATGAGAAAAATTGCTTTGCCTCCAAAATCCTTTCATGGAAACTGTTACTCTCCTCCTCCAGGCTATAGTCATACATATTTATCCATTATATTGTTTACAATAAGCTTTTAAAATCCTTCTGGAGCCAAACAAACCTCTCTGGAAGTAGTCACAAGAGTTCTGGTCAGTCTCCTCAACAATCCTACCCTACCTGACCAAAGTTCTTCCCATTTGACTGGCAGGCCTATCTAGAAGACATTCCACAGCATCATACAGGGCCTCTATTCTATGAATGACTGTGTTCATGCTCTTTCTTTCAGTTGGCTCATTAAGCATTTTGTGCCACTTTTTAATTTAAAAACACATTAGACTGTCTCTGCACTTGTCTTACCTTTTTTTTTTTTTTTTTTTTTTTTTTTTTTTTTTGCATTGATGAATTACAGACCTTTTGAAGTTCTCCATAAAAACAGGAGAAAGATCCATCCACCCAGAATAAGCAATAGTCTGGTGTTTATGGGCTCTTAGCTGGGATGTAGGAAAATGGTACCAGAGGGACCTGAATCTGGGTCACCCACATCTCAGGCGAATACCATAGTCACCAGGCTATTAGCTAGTCTGAGGTATTTTTCCCTCCCTCCCTCCCTCAA
Organism: Trachemys scripta elegans; assembly: GCF_013100865.1. Lineage (NCBI taxonomy): Eukaryota > Metazoa > Chordata > Testudines > Emydidae > Trachemys > Trachemys scripta. The sequence goes on from NC_048298.1 coordinate 47,060,031, forward strand.
AAGGTTTCAAGAGGCATCCCACTGCAGAATGTTTTCACCAGACATTCCATCCTGGACCTCAGAAACATTTCCCAAAAGTTTCATTGACACTCAGACATTCCCATGACAAGTTTCATCACAATGTAAAATGGAAAATTTTTGAAATCTCCAAGCTTTGCAGGATGGGAAAATTATTTCTCTCTACCTCTTCACCCCCACCCCCAGCCCTACTAACAAGTTCTTTGGGGTAGGATTCATCCAAGAAATATACACTAGGTTTTATTTTTATTTGCTTGTCTCTTAAACTTATAAGCATAAATGTCATAGTTCTCATTCTCTGTTTTCATGTTGTTTTCCTATAATATTTTACTGATGTTTTAATTTTAAAATTCTGACTAGTACAGTTTTATATTTGTTGAAAAATGGCAAGTATAAAAATAGAATAACTGGGTTAGTTTTCTATAGAAACATAAATTGTCACCTGAGTCATTTGTAAAAATTCAGAAGTAAGAATGTCAAATTTTTGTCAGATTCTGAAAGATTCGTATATCACGTGCACTACCCAGTATCAAAAATAAATCCGCTACAATCAGTTGGGTTACATGAGTCAGTTAGATCATAAGTAGAGTCATAATCTTTTCCCACAATCCCGCTTTCTGAAGCTGGTCGCTTTAAATTATTCAGAAATTCCCTCAAAGCAGTTTTCTAGTAACTGGCGACTGCCAGCTCATTTTAGCCCCAATCCTCAGAAGGGATCTGAAAACCATGGACTTCTCCTTGAAGTTCCATTCAAGTCAATGGGACGCTGCAGAGGAATAAAGGTCTAGGTTTATATACACTTTTTAGATGAGGCCAAAAGATTATGAGTAGGATGGAATCTTTGCTCTATTGAAGTCAATTAGAGTTTTAACATTGACTTCAGTGTGCTCAGGATTTCACCCCTAAACCTTCCAAGCTCCTCCTCCTAGGTGTAAATATGTGCAACTTCCACTGCCGCTAATTGGACCACTCCTATAAGTCAGAGTTTTAGGATTAGGACCACATTTTTGAAATTTGCTATATTAGACTCTTCTTAAATGTATAAATTCTAGAAAACAAGTCTGGAAATCAATGGCACCTTCCTTTAAATCCTCCAAATTAAAATTTGTTTAGCCAAAAGCAATAAGCTTGGCTGAAAGAGCCAAATTTTCATCATGCAATCCTGCCTAACAAAATTTGTGAGCATATCCCTTTTTCACACTCAATGCCATAAAAGAGGTAAAGGATTAGAGCTGGATGGGAAACATTTTCCTGGTCCTGCCAAAAAACTCAAATTTTGAAAAAATGTCTTGTCTTAAATTAGGAAAAAAATTCAAAATTTCAAATATTTAAAAAAGCCCAAAACAAATTCTAGTTCAAGTCAACTGAAATGTTTTATTTTGATAATTTTGAAACATTTCATTTTGATTTCAACCTTATTATTTTTAATAATTTGTACTATAATCAGCTTAAATTTTTAAACAAAACATTGGTTCAAATCAGATAGCCCAAGTTTTTCATTTTGAATATGTCAAAGCAGGATATCCCAGGATGTTTTGACAATTTAGAAACTTTTTTTCAAAAATGGTTGTAGTGTGGATGTGTAATGAGTTGCAATTGACTCTTTCCCACAAAACAGCTTCAGTTTTGACCAATCAGCATTTTTTGTACTTCCAGTTGGGCTTATTATTTTTAATATAATTTATTGTTTATTTTACAGTAGGACCTAGGAACTGCAATCAAGGAGCAGGAACTCATTGTGCTAGGCATTGTGAATATATGTAACAGAAGATAGACCCCAGAAGTAGCATTTTGAATGGACTTGAGTGGGGGCAGTATGACTTGTGCCAAGGCCAGTGAGGAGGAAAGAACAGGTGCCAGCAAATGAAGCCTTGAATTAAAGCCTTAGCAGCCTGGATAGACAGAATATGTAGTCAAGTCAAGGAAGACCCTATTAATGCAGTAACTCATCCCCCCCCCCCCCCCCACTAGAAAGACAGTAATGGTTTTCAGCTGGTGGGTAAGCTATAGCATTCATAGGGTCTTCCTTGGCTTTACTTGGAAGTCCATGAGTCCACTCTTTCTCCAGCATTTTAGCCTGGTGACCACTGGATCCATTGTCTGGGATTTTTTTTATGATTTCCACTCTCCAGTTTCTTGCCTGGAAATCTTTCCTATTACTGAGTTCCTCACACCTCTGGGTCATCACTGCTCCAGTTTCTGCAATAGGTCTCTCCTGTGTGCTCTCTGGTCCCTTAGCCTTCTCCTCAGCCTTGTTAGGTTATTCCATTGATCGTTCTACGGAGGATTGCATCTATAGTGATCAAAGTCTGTCGCATATTCACTGCCTTGAAATGGAGTTCCGCCAGGGCCTGTGATATTCACAGCTGCTGCACTCTTCTTGCCTTACACCACATCAGACTCCAAAATATCTCTATCCATCACACTCACAACAATCCTTGGACTATTTTTCTCTATATCAGTCTAGTGTACAAACTCATCTTTGTTATCATTCTTGTTAATTAAATCGTATCTGTTTCTTATGCTGAACCATGGTATGACATCTAACACCTTTGTTGCAATGATTTTCTTTCTTTGCGTGGCAAATGCTGAACTTGACATGCCAGGACTTGGTTCAATTTCCTTGACAATCTCTGAACCGTTAGTCCATGAGTTCGGGAGTCTCATTTTTGCCTCTTCTTTTGCAGTCATCTTTGTGGTGGGCACTCTTTTGCTGCCACACATTCACCAGACCAGGTCCAGACATCTATGTTTCTCCATTCCACTGGCTTGTCCTTGTCTGATGAAAAAGCAGCCCTAAGGAATACACTGTTTCCTCCTTTCAGTCACAAAGCTCATGCTGAGGAACTCTGATGATCTCTATCACATTTTGCATGTTTGGTATCCTTGTTTCTCCTACTGCAGCAGTATTTTTCTCCACTGCTGGTTTGGGTGTCTGTACTTTGAGGTTCAGGTCCCCCACTTCCTTGGTTTTACTTATTATCTAATCATGGGTGGCTTCCTTAGAGGCAGATCCTTTAGCCTATCTGCAGTAGCAGTTGTTTTCCTCTCTGCCTCACTGGCTTGTCTGGGCTTCTCTTTTGCTCTAACTCTCTGGCAAGCTCTAGTTTATCCACTAGCAAACCACCACCAAATTCTGGCGCTTTCTTGGCTGGAGACCTATCTGACTCTTCCTTTTGCTATCATAGGTCATGAAATCACTCAGAATGTTCTGTAATGAGGAAATGCCTCATTGGCTATCTGTCAAAGTGTAAAGTCAAAGTCTTCTCTCTTTCACCTCTGGTTGAAAAAAAATGGCGACATCATGGCTGGAGTCTGCTGTGGGACAGGTGGACTGTAGCAAGTAATCCTTGATGACACATGTCCCAATTGGGTATTGAGGTCCAGACTTTTGGAAACCCCTCCACTGAAAGCCTTGAACATAGGGGTAGACTGTCACATTCTCCCATGCCTTCTGTTAGCTCTCTGTCTCATTTCAACCTGAAGAGCAGTCCTCTGACACTTTGCCTTCTATACAATTACCTCCAACATTTGCACACCTTGCCTACTACTCAACCTTTTGCCAATTACAAGGATTTCTTTTCTCTATTTTGGGGGGAGGGGTAGGAGATAGGGAGGGAGTACGGGGGCTATGAATGGAATCCCACCACTACCACCATTACCCCCTCTTGTCCCAGATAGGCCAGGACCCATGTGAATAGTGGTGCATAAAAATGGTCAGTGCTAATAGCAGTGACCACAGCACAAACCCTGGAGGGACACGCTGCAGTGCTCTAATTATTAGAATCACTTGGGTGTTTTATACTTTGTTGGGTTCACTCAGAATGGCAACATCACAAAATAAACAAGAACTTTTACTCCCAGAGTGTCTGGGATCATGTGAGTGAGTTCTATAAAATTACAATAAATACAGTTAAATTATGTTTATGTTTCATGGTTAACAGATTCAATAATAATCGCTTACTAGCAATGAGACCCTGCTGTTCCTTGAGGGCCCTGGGCAACTGTGAAATAAAGATATTCTTAGACAAATCCCTTCCCAAGGAGGGATTCTTACATCTCTGGGGCTAAGGCTTCTCCCACCAAGGCCCTTCCTTACTCAGATGTTCCCCCTTTTACAGGTGAAAGGTTGTACTGAAAGTTATACTGATTTATAACATGTTTGGGGCAGAGTTTCCAGGCTCCCCTCAAGTTCAAAGCTCCTTCCTTTCCAGGTGACTTCCATGTTCATTTCCATCACCAAGGAGTTCCAATTGGATGAGGTGAAGACACTTAGTTGTCCATCAAAATGTCAGACTCTCTGATCAGTCCCACAGCTTCTGCAGCAGCTCTGGCCCTGGCTGGACAAACAGTAATAACCTTCATATCCACCATTAGTCTAAGTAGTAATCTTGGTGCCCTTCTCACTCAATGTGATCTCCGATGTTCATCCTGCTCTAGCAGCAGAATCAATTACATTATGTACCTGTGTCCTGTCAGAAGAAGTGGAACTGACCCATCTTTTGGTTAAAGATGCTTGAGTCTTCCACAAGAATTCCTGGATAGACTGATGTAAAATTTTGAATTTGGGGTGCAGTAGGTTCTCTTTAAGATCCAACATAACTATATGTTGTAAGTGAAATATGCCTCTAAGTTTCAATGAGTAAGTTTTATGTGGTGATATAGCAATCTTTGAGGCCATTCCTGTTTAGAATAAAGAGCATGAGTAACATTCTGGCTGAAGACTAAAATTAGCAAAGATTTGCAGGGGCCAAAATCTAAATTAGTATCAGAAATTCATCTGGAATTATTATGACTGCTCAGTGCTGTGTTACACCAAACCTCTTACAGTGCTCAGTAGTGTACCATGACTCTGAGGAAAGCGCTGAAGGTGCTTCAACTGTTAGGCCTGATTGGTGCTAGTCCTGGTGGTTCCAAATAATCACCCAGTTGCTTGGCTAGAGTGAAGGTTTTTTTTTACTAGGGATGGCAGGTAATAGAAACGTACCATAGACACAGTGACTTAAGCAGTTATAACAGTTCCTTGTTTGGCTCCTGGGGGCAGTCCAATAGCTGGTTAGGCTTCTCAGGCCAAGAGCTTGGGGTGCTCTCTCTTGTCCATTCCCTTCTTAGAGGCAAGTAGGTAATTTGCCAGTTTCCTGGTGAGGATCAATCCATGGTGTGTCTCACTGGAGACCCCTCTGCAGTGGTTCCCCACTGCTGCAACAGCACTTCCTGCAGAGCTCCTGCACCAGCTGGGATGGTAGGTAGTCTCTGAAGCCCTCTACACCACCTTGGTGTTCATAACTGTCATTTACAAGGACAGTAGGCTTGTCTAGCACCTAGTCAGAGCACACTGACCACTTCCCAGAGTAATCCCCAGTGTCTAGTGCTTTTTGTCTGCAAAAAAACAAAAAACAAAATAATTCACAGTTCTTATATAGCACTTTTCATCACTACATCTTCAAGTGCTTTAGAAACGTTAGTATGTTATTATTATACACATAACATTATCCCCATTTTACAGATGGGGAAACTGAACAACAACATGACTTGCTCAAGGTAACCCAACAGGCCAGGGGTTGAGCCAGAACTAGAACCTAGAACTCCTGAGTCCCAGTCCAGTGTTATATCCACTGATCTTTGCAGCCTCCCTTTTTCTAGTTCCTGCCCCTTTAAGGGCCTGAACTAGCCACTACATCTGTGTTCCCAAGAATTCCCCAGGATCCTCTCTGCTCAGCTTTCTGATTGCAGGTCCCCTACCCACTCTGCTATTTCCCCACAACTTCTTCACCAACTTGAATCCAGCTGGCAATCATAGCCTGCTCTGCATGCAGTTCCCAGCTCCCGTTGTAGCCTACTCCCATTGGCTTCCTGCTTGCAACATGGTTCCTCTGTGCTTCCTCTGCAGCATCAGTTTCGCTGTTCCTCTCCCAGATCACCGTGTGGCCACTGCTTCTGCCTTCCCCCCACAGAAAGGTTACCTCCTGGGTCAATGATTTCAAAAGACTTTTTGGTCCCTTCCCGTTGGTCAGCAAAAGGCAATGTGTCTGCGAGTCAATCCCCAAGGGTCATAGGAGGTAGAAAGGAATTGTAGTTTCTGCTTAGCCAATTCATTGCACATCACCAACTAGTAAGAGAGGTTCAATCTGATTTAATACTTCTTTTGTGAAAAAATGAGGTGCCTTCTTAGCTGTGAATTGTCAAGTGCACTCTGCATGTCTGAGTTATAATAAAAAGTAGAAGCTGTGCATTCAGAACAATGAATATAAGGCAAAAGTGAACAAGGTGTCAAGGGTCTCATCATCTGAGGGCAAATAATATCTAGTCCTCAAAGTGCAATAGATGGGGTATTGAGTTATAAGAAGATAAAGATATAAATAAAGATATTCTGAGCACTGAAAACCTTCGAGGAGTTTGTTCTGTGGAACAGATTATAGATATGTAAAGCTTAGACATCAATGAACTGTGATACTGTAGAGTTTATTTGAGGCTTTGTTTTTTAAGCTGAAGTCATGTTCTTAGGTTTACTAGTAAACATGAAGTTAATTCAGAGACGTGAGATGAAGATGGGGTATTTATGTTGAATGGAATGGGTGAGGTAGTCACTTTTCCAAGAGGACTAATAGAACTGAAGAGTATTAAAGTTGATTTCTTAAAGGGTATTGTGACAGACCCAGACCAGTGGGGTACAGGAGTCTGGTAGAGGGCAAATATACTGGTCACTGGATGAGTAGTTTTCTGTTCCCTGAGTGACCAGAGCAGGGGCTGCACTAGAGTAATCAGGAACCTGCTAGAACCAGTTAAGGCAGGCAGGCAGGCTAATTAGGACACCTGGAGCCAATTAAGAAGAAGCTCCTAGAATCAATTAAGGCAGGCTAATCAGGGCACCTGGGTTTTAAAAAGGAGCTCACCCCAGTTTCTGGTGGGAATGTGAGGAGCTGGGAGCAAGAGGTTCAAGGAGCTGAGAATGAGAAGGTGTGCTGCTGGAGGACTGAGGAGCACAAGTGTTATCAGACACCAGGAGAAAGGTCCTGTGGTGAGAATAAGGAAGGTGTTTGGAGGAGGCCATGGGGAAGTAGCCCAGGGAGTTGTAGCTGTCATGCAGCTGTTACAGGAGGCACTATAGACAGCTGCAGTCCACAGGGCCCTGGGCTCGAACCCGGAGAAGAGGGCGGGCCCAGGTTCCCCCGAAACCTCCCAACTGACCTGGACTGTGGGTTCTTCCAGAGGGGAGGTCTCTGGGCTGTTCCCCAACCCACATGGTGAATCTCTGAGGCAAGAAAATCCACAAATAAGCGCAGGACCCACCAAGATAGAGGAGGAACTTTGTCACACTGGTGTCTGGAGTGGGATCTTGGGGTGCACAGCGTGGCGGAAGGAGGGTGTTTTAAACAAACAAAAAAACAAAAAAAAAGGGAGAGGGTTTATATTTTTTCACCACAATGGATGACATAGTGCGGGCACTGATACAAGGTACGGCGGCCCAACAGGAGGCTACCCGTGTCCAGGCAGCCGCCCAACAGAGGGCAGTGCGGCAGCAAGAGACTAATCGTCTGCTGATTGACCAGGCTGCTCAAGACTGAGCTATGTTGCGGGAACTGGTAAACCAGGTAAAGTCCCTTACAGAGCTGAATCGCGGCCATGATGGGATGTGGCTCATACAGGCCAGCCATTGGCTGCAGAAAATGACACGGGAGGATGATGTAGAGGCATACCTTCTGGCCTTTGAGAGGACAGCCCTACGGGAGGCCTGGCCTCGAGATCAGTGGTCTGGCATCTTTGCCCCATTCCTGTGTGGGGAGGCCAGAAGGCCTACCATGATCTGCCTGAAGAGGCTGCAGCAGACTACCCCCAGCTGAAAGCAGAGATCCTGGCCAGATCTGGGGTAATGACAGCAGTGTGGGCCCAGCAGTATCAAGGTTGGAGGTACCAGGAAGACAAAACCCCGTGGTTCCAATTGTATGACCTCATCCATCTCGCACGAAAGTGGTTGCAAACAGAATCCTGGAGTCCGGAAGAGATACTAGCAGTTCCGGTCATCGACCGATACATGAGGGGACTACCACCAGATCTTCGTGCCTGGGTAAGCCAGAACGAACCCTCCACCTATGATGAGGTTGTCGCCCTGGTAGAGAGGCGATGGACAGCGAGGGAGCTGACCCGACCAGTTAAGGAAGAGGCACCCCGGGTTAAACTAGCAGCACCAAGCCCTAAAGTTCGGGTGACTGGGCCACCAGGAGGGCCCAGGTGGAAAAAAAGAGAGGCTGAAGGCCCATCAGAGGCCACAAAGAGTCGGAACACTGAGGGAGAAGGGGATTGTGATGTTAGACTGCCCAAACCAAGAGACTGGGGAACGCCTAGGACTCCATACAGATGTTATGCCTGCGGGGAGTGGGGACACATAGCTTCACAGTGTCCCAGTGCTGAGGAGCCTATGCAGTGTAACCTGGGGAACTGGGCAGATCCATGCTCCCTAATCCACCTTGTGGGGGTCTCACTAACCCCACATATGTATACCAGACCAGTGAAACTAAATGGGGTAGGGACCGCGGCACTGGTTGATTTGGGGAGTGCTATCACGCTTATCTCAGGGAAGCTCGTGAAGCGTAGTCAGCTGCTGCAGGCTAAACATAAGGGGATAACATGTGTCCATGGAACAGTTAGTTACTACCCCACCATCCCAGTAAAAATCGAGATCCAAGGGAACACTACTGAGGTAGCAGCAGGTGTAGTCCCTAAACTCCCATACCTGGTGCTCATAGGGAGGGACTTCCCAGGGTTTGGAAACTTACTCCCAGTAGGGGGATTGGAGAAAGATGGGGACCCTAAAATTGATGAGGCATCCACAGCAGACTGTCAATCTTCTCTGAAATATCCCCAGATTTGTTCTCCACTCCCAGACAAGGTAGAAAGACAAAAAGGGAAAGAAGGGCAGCTAAGGCCTTGGGAACCCGAATACTGACCCAAAGCCAGAGGGTCGCTCTTGTAGGTAGGCGGACCTGCGCAGCTGAAAAGGAGGCCACGCAGGAGGGAGAAGCACCTGAGTCTGACCTCCACCCTAATGCTTCTGAACCAGTAGAGGCAACAGAGACTGGGCCCCTAGATCTTGGGCAGATTAGCTCCGGGAGAGGAAATTTTGGACGGGACCAGGCAGAAGACCCAATGTATGACAGCATTAGGAAGGAGGTGACTGAAATAGATGGGGTCCCCATGGAAGGAAAAACCCAGGGACCAGGATCCTACTTCATAATGAAGAAGGATCTCTTATACCGGGTTGCACCAGTACGGGGCAGAAGGTACAGCAGATCCTAGTACCTCAAAAACACCAGAACGCTGTATTAAGTCTTGCTCATAGTCATCTTTTTGGGGGGCATTTGGGGGTAGAGAAGACCCTGGGACGAGTCCTACGACAGTTCTTCCAGCCTGGAGTACATGAAGAAGTGCGGAGGTACTGTGCCTCCTGCCCGGAGTGTCAGCTGCACAGTCCCCGTCCCCACTTGAGGGCACCTTTAGTATCTCTTCCTATCATAGAGGTTCCCTTCGAGCGAATAGCCATGGACCTAGTGGGACCCCTGGAGAAGACGGCTCGGGGCCACCAATATATACTTGTTGTTTTGGACTATGCTACTCGCTACCCAGAAGCCATCCCCCTGCGGAACACGACCTCTAAAACTATAGCCAAAGAGCTGGTGGGGATCTTTGCCCGAATGGGGCTACCGAAGGAGATATTAATAGACCAAGGAACCCCATTTATGTCGAAGCTAATGAAGGACCTCTGTACGCTGCTCCATATACATACCCTGAGAACTTCGGTCTACCATCTGCAGACTGATGGGTTGGTAGAAAGGTTTAACCGAACCCTCAAGGCTATGATAAGGAAGGTGGTAAGTCGGGATGGGAAGGATTGGGACACCCTACTACCCTACCTTATGTTCACTATCCAGGAGGTACCACAGGCCTCAACTGGGTTTTCCCCCTTCGAATTATTATACGGGCGTCACCCCCGTGGCATTCTAAATATTGCCAAAGAGATCTGGGAAGAGGAACCCAATGAGGGGAGAAATATAATAGAGCATATAATGCAGATGCAAGACCGGATAGCCCGGGTTACTCCTATTGTACGGGAACATTTGGAGAAGGCACAGGAGGCCCAGCGAACCCATTACAATCGCCAGGCAAAAATGCGACCGTTCCAACCAGGGGATCAGGTTATGGTGTTGGTACCCATGGCAGAAAGCAAGCTTCTGGCCCAATGGCAGGGGCCCTATGAGGTGGTTGAACCCGTGGGGGAAGTAACCTTCAAGGTGCGGCAGCCAGGACGCAGAAAACAAGAACAGATTTATCACGTTAACCTTCTGAAACCCTGGCATGCACAACGGTCCAAAAAGACCTAACCCAGGAAAACAAGCCTTCCAAACAGGTGAGAGCGTCTCCCGGTTTAACACCAGACCAGAAGAATGAGGGTCTGAGATGATCTTCCAGAACCAAGATGTGTTCTCGACAAAACCGGGTCGAACAACCGAGACATATCACCACATCGTCACGAACCCTGGGGCCAGAGTAACAATGAGGCCCTATCGGGTGCCAGCAGCAAAAAGGGAGGAAATAAAAGCAGAAGTAAAAAAAATGCTGGAGTTGGGGATCATCAAAGAATCCCAGTCAGTGGTTCAGCCCAATCGTGCTGGTGCCCAAACCTGATGGCACCACAAGATTTTGCAATGACTTCCGGCAACTAAACAAAGTATCCCAGTTCAACGCGTACCCCATACCTCGCATAGATGAGCTAGTGGACCGTCTGGGTAATGTCCAGTACTTGACTACCCTAGACTTGACAAAGGGGTACTGGCAGATTCCCCTTGCAGAAGACGCAAAGGAAAAGACTGCGTTCTCTACACCAGAGGGTCTTTTTCAATATACTGTCCTCCCTTTTGGACTACATGGGGCCCCAGCTGCCTTCCAGCGCCTCATGGACAAGCTATTATGCCCGCATAACAGTTATGCTGCTGCCTACTTGGACGATGTGGTCATTCATACCCTAGATTGGGAAACCCACCTGGAGAAGGTGGAGGCAGTCCTCGATACCTTCAGGCGAGCTGGCCTTACAGCAAACCCTGCCAAGTGTGCTGTAGGTTTACAGAGGCCAAATATCTTGGCTACATTGTGCGAAAAGGTCTGGTAAAACCCCAAGTGAACAAGTTAGAGGCCATCCAAAATTGGCCCTGACCAAGTCGCAAGAAACAAGTCCCGGCGTTCCTAGGTGTGGTGGGGTATTACCAACGATTTATCCCCCACTTTGACACAAGGGCAAGCCCCCTGACAGACCCAGTGAAAGTCTGTGGACCTGATCTGGTGAGATGGTCTGACGCAGCAGAGGAAGCATTCACAGACCTACAGATTGCCCCCTGCAGTAACCCCGTACTGATAGCCCCTGATTTCACCAAGGAGTTTATCCTGCAGACAGATGCATCGGAAGTAGGATTGGGGGCCGTTCTATCACAGATGGTCGGGGAGGAGGAACACCCAATTCTATACCTCAGTCAGAAACTCCTTCCAAGGGAACAAAAATATGCAGTGGTGGAGAGAGAATGCCTCGCTGTAAAATGGGCCATGGAAACATTGCGCTACTACCTGCTCGGGGGCAGATTTTTCCTCGTGACCGACCATGCCCCTCTTCAATGGATGCAGTGGAACAAGAAGAAGAACACAAGGGTGACCAGATGGTTCTTATCCCTCCAACCTTTCCAGTTCCGTGTGCAACACAGAGCAGGGAGCCATCATGGCAACGCCGATGGCTTGTCACGTGTGCACTGTCTGGCATCCCAAGCTGCCCAACCCCTTGGCGTTGAGCAGGGGGGAGGGATATGTGACAGACCCAGACCAGTGAGGTACAGGAGTCTGGTAGAGGGCAAATATACTGGTCACTGGATGAGTAGTTTTCTGTTCCCTGCGTGACCAGAGCAGGGGCTGCACTAGAGTAATCAGGAACCTGCTAGAACCAGTTAAGGCAGGCAGGCTAATTAGGACACCTGGAGCCAATTAAGAAGAAGCTCCTAGAATCAATTAAGGCAGGCTAATCAGGGCACCTGGGTTTTAAAAAGGAGCTCACCCCAGTTTCTGGTGGGAGTGTGAGGAGCTGGGAGCAAGAGGAGCAAGGAGCTGAGAGTGAGAGGGTGTGTTGCTGGAGGACTGAGGAGCACAAGCATTATCAGACACCAGGAGGAAGGTCCTGTGGTGAGAATAAGGAAGGTGTTTGGAGGAGGCCGTGGGGAAGTAGCCCAGGGAGTTGTAGCTGTCATGCAGCTGTTACAGGAGGCACTATAGACAGCTGCAGTCCACAGGGCCCTGGGCTGGATCCCGGAGTAGAGGGCGGGCCCGGGTTCCCCCTAAACCTCCCAATTGACCTGGACTGTGGGTTCTTCCAGAGGGGAAGGTCTCTGGGCTGTTCCCCAACCCACATGGTGAATCTCTGAGGCAAGAAAATCCACCAATAAGCGCAGGACCCACCAAGATAGAGGAGGAACTTTGTCACAGTATGTTGTAATCTTGAACTGAGTAGTTGTACAGAACTTGCTAGGGGGTGTGGCCTGGGCTCTCCCAACAGAGCAATGGGAGCCAGGACACAGTCCTATTCCCAGACACTGCGTTAATGATTGGACGCTTATCCCTTCTTGTCATGCACAAAGAGCTATCAGGTGCTCCTTGATCATCATCTGGCAGTAGCAGTGGGATTGTTTATGGAGCTCTGCTGCCCTGTAGGGTATCCATACCACTTCCTGGCCTTCTGAAGGCCAGTGCAAGATTGGGAGAGGTATTGGCACTTACAGGTGGTCCCCAATGATCATCTAGACTAACTTCCTGAATATCAGAGGCCACCAACATCACCCAGAACCTCCACAGTAAATTAACAACTGAAATTAGATCAAAGTATTACAGCTCACTGGAGGTCAGAGAGCTATTAAAAAGAGGGGGCCTGTTCAGATGCTGACACACCGCTGCACAGATTCTCCATGAAAATGGAGGGATTGATATGTATCTCACCAAACTTTCCCCTGGCTCTCTCCTTCCTGCCTGACCCATGGCAGAGCCAGGTTTTGCAACGGGGAGGAAACAATGGGTCATTAGTGATGGGCTGGAGAGAGAACCTGCCCTATAGCCACATAGCGGTAGCAACACCTACCCTGCAGGTCTAGCCTCAATTCCCCACGCTAAACACTGATATCTGGCACATGGAGTTACAACACCACTCAGGTTTGGCCTGTCTGACCCTCTATCATGACAAAGGGGTATCTGGGCCAAATTTCAGTGAGTGGCCACAAGTTCCCATGTGTCATGTGGCAATGCCCAGTGTAAGGAGCCCGGCCCAGCCCTGCAAGACAGGAGACGTTGCTACCAGGGGAGTGTGAGACAAGCTTGCTCTCTAGCCTCATGTGAAACTTATTGTCATATTCCTCCTTTTGTCAATTGCATAGTATGCTTGAAAAGGTGCCACGCATACATCTAAAGGCTGCCACCATCCCCCATGAGCTATGCCGTTGACCTGACCCTTCTCAGTGGCAGACCCTCAAACAGCAGGGGACTCTCAGTCTGCTCCTGGGATAGAGGGAAGGAAGATATGGTGTCATGGAAGCAGCTGATTTACATGCACAAACTCTGTACACAAAGATTCACATGCACAGGTTCCATTTTTCAATTTGGCTTGCTAAAATTAAATAGACATTCCCTTAATTTTCTATTAATAACATTCCAAGCTTATGAGACACAAATTCATAACATTAAGTATGAACCCCAGGGGCTAAAACAGACAAGTTCACAGGTAGCTATTTAGTTAAAAATATTCCAGCACAGACCATCACTACTGAATATGGGTCTAAACTTGACTTTTCAATCCACAAATTCTCTTTATTTCTCCTTTCAGTCCACATACTGTCCTCTGTCTGCAGTGCCACTCCCTTTGATGTCGGTAGGTATTGTGTGTGCAGTTCAAGAGCGTTAGGTGCAGGGACATTTCTTTCTTTCTGGACAGGCTAGTAAGGATGGAAATAAAGTGATTCCCTATCGCTTTGCCTTGTGAATTCCCTCACGCTTATAGAGATTCTCCTGCTTTCCATTAATTTATGCAAAGTGCTGTTAAACAAATCACTACATGTGAAGATAAGATAGCATAAAGCACTAATATATTTTTGTTGTGATTTTGAAAATTACTGAAAGTAATGGCACAGCTAATCTGCTATAAATTTCTTTTAATTAAATAGCATTTGTAATAAATAGATATTCCCAATCCAATTTCTCTAACGTTATTCCTTTGGGTTTGCTACCTACACCTTCACAGAAGAATCTGTGCATTACCTATATACTCCCTTGTACAATATTATTTCTGTTGTATATTATATAACTGTATTTTGTTGCTGGACTAATATGTGCCTTGAAGAATGAGAAAAAAGCCCAGTTATGAACTATGGAATGTCAGCAGCTGGAATGCTGTCCAAAAAGTCATTAAGATACAGTTAAAGTTTTGTATGCAGGTCTCTAAAAGACCAATATTAATGGTATGCTATTGTTTTTAAAATATCTTATCAATCAGAATATTTAATTAGTGTTCCAAATCCAGATCTAAATCTACCACTAACTCTCCACCCACCCTCCACGTATGGTCTGCAGACATTTCATGGTTGCCATGTAAAAGAAAGGCAAGGTGGGTGAGGTAATATCTGTTATTCATCCAACTTCTGTTGGTGAGAGAGACAGGCTTTTGAGCCACAGAGAGGAGTTCTTCAGATCTGGGACAGGTACTCCCACTGTCATTGCAAAATGGAACAGATTGTTTAGCCTGAGAAGTTAAACCATATTGTAAGGGACCATAAAAAGTAGTCTGTCCTGTTGTGTATTAAAGTCCTGTTGTGTAGGCATTTCAAAAATAAGGGCTTTATTTTTATTATTATGAAACATAGAAGATCATGCCCATGTTGAAAAAGTGTCTGCTTTGCTGTCTTTAGCCTCTGAACAGTACTGTATATAATGCAGATAAGATACATAAAGATCTCTGGTTGTATCTGGAGGTTATGTCTTATTCAGACTCCTAGAATAAACTCGGAATAGTGGAATTCCTTCCAGCCCATGTCAGGCAAGCTCATGTAATACAGCAAGGTATGCTATCTGTAACAGGATGTGGGATAGTTGTCTTCTTTTTGTATGATGGGTAATTTGTATGATGGCAGCTGTGGCCCTTAATAGATGGGTGGACTGAAGGAGGGTCAGATCTTTTCCCCTTATGTAATGGAGGGGTAAGTTCACTAGACTTGAGGTCCATACTGGAACAGAGGATCGAGAAGTATGTCATGACTAAGGGGCTCTTCAGACTATATATAGAAGGGTAGATGGGCGAATTACACCAGTATTAGGACTTTACAACTGAATTTCCTGACTTTTGAGCATATCTATTATAATATTCAATTCATATTGCTGTTTTTAAACTCAGTGGGCCAAATTCTCAGTTCCATTTCTGGTTATTTTGTGCTGCCTGAAATGGCCACAGCTTGCCAGTTGAGAATTCCCCCTGTGTCTACAAATAGCAGGTAGGCCGTGGTACACACACCAGCTGCCTATCACATTGACCACATCTATCTGTCTGTCCATATCCACCGCTTCTCTCCTGTCTTAGATTTTAATCTTAACCCAGCCATTGTTAGTTGGCTAATTTCTTGTGGCTATCCCAGTGGAAGCGGGTGCCAAGGAGGGATTAGATGGAATAGAAATTACTGACCTCACTGATCAGTTCAGGAAGAGCAGTCTATGTATAAAGACTAAAGAGTGACATGGAAGAAGGCATGGAGATGGGTGTGAAAGAAATGGACAAATGGAGGGTCAACACTGTCAGCTTTGGTCCAGCAGATGGGACAGGGAGAATATAAGAGTGGATTGTCCTCCTCTCTCCCATTTCATTACCTCCCTGGTTTTAAGAAGGCTCTGGAAGTCTTCCCCTCCATCTTCTAATTTAGTGAGTCACCAGGTGGAGCCACAGCGCTCCTCTCTCACCACTTAGTCTTCTGGAGGACTCAGCAGGTGGTCTGAATACACCTCCCTCATATCTGCAGGGAGAAAACATGCTTCTCCTCTGGCAGGCAGTTCCCGCAGAAAGCCCAGGGCAGAAAACAACAAGGTGCCCCCAGTCAAGGGGGCTAGTTCCATTTCAGGTTGGAGTGGTAATTTGCACCTCCATTGTAATGTTAAAGGATTGGTTTGTGGCCATCCCAACATGTAAGACTGCAGCATGTAAGACTTGGAGGATTATCTCAGTATTCTGGCCAAATTCCACTTAAATAGTTCTATCCTTCCTACAGACATTAAATACTTCTGCTGTTTCAATCCAGTGAGTACTTTGTTCTACTTTCTATCCTAAAGTCTTGGGAAGGTTTGATGGATAATTTTAAACAGCTAATGTAGCCCACCTAGCTGTAATGATGTGGGAATGTTTCATAATGAAACCAAAAACCAGGAGAAACTTGCTTTGCTTTGAGTTTTGGATTAGATTAAAACCAAACACGAGAGCCCAGAACCCATGCACAGAGAACCAGCTGTTAAGGCATCTAAGGCCTGCAGAAAGAAAACCCAGTGGGTTTCAGAGCAGGGTGATCACATGTCCTGATTTTCCAGTTCTGACCAAGCCTACTGGTTAGGTTGGCTAAAAGTGGACTAATTCCAGGTTTAACTCAGGATGTTAGAGTGACTGCTGCTGGGCAGCTCTTTGTCTTCATTCAGGCTCAAACTGTGACACAGCTCAGTGACCCATCAGCCTTCCCTTCCTTCCTCCCATAGAACCACACCAGCCCAGCAGACCCCTCTGGTTCCCACACCCAACCCCACACTGCAGCAACCCTCCCTCAAACCCCCTCACTCCTCTGTATCTCCTACAGACCCCACAATCCAGTGCCCCTTCTACCTCCCACAGACCCCCTCATTCCTCCTCACAAACCTGACCTTCCCTCTTCTTCTCACTGGCCCCCTTCTCTCTTTCCCAGAAAGCCACAACCCAGCCTCCATCTCTTCCCCATATCCACCCAGCCACTCTCCTTCCCTCCCAGCCAGCCCCTTCCAGACCCCCACAAACTCAAGTCTGGGCTCCCACTTCTCCACAACAGCTGCCCCTCCTGTTCATCTCATGTTCCCATAGTCCAGCAGTGCCTCCTCTTCTCAGTGTCTCCCTCACCAGTTCCAACCCCACTTCTCCTCCACTCAGCTTTCAGCCTCCTCCTTGGATGTGCTGGGGAGAGGGAGAATGAACAAAAGAATGAGGCAGGGGGAGGGAGGGAGGGGTGATAGAGGGGGGATCCCCCTGACCTCACCACTAAAATAATCCTTAGCAATAAAAACAAAAGGAACAGACAGACTCGATGTAGTACCCTTAACCATAACACACTACCTGTACTTAGGAAGAGAAAGAAATTCAGGTTATGGCCAAAAAAATGCTGAAGTCTTTTGCATAGTGCTTAACAGCAGTAAAAAGAAAAAGCAAACAATGTTCTGGGGGTGCATAAATAGTGTTATTGAATATAAATCTGAGGAAATTATTCCAGCACTTTACAAGGGACTAATGAGTTTGCATTAGGAAAACGGCACAGTTCTGGTCACCTTATTATAAAAAAGTATATTATAGAAATGGGAAAGGTGCAGTTAAGGGCAAGCAGAGTGCCACAGAGACACAATGATCTTAGTTATTCAGAAAGGTTAGAGACACAAGCTCTGTACTCTGAGGAAAAGAGTAGATTAAGAAAGAGCCTCGGTGAAGTAATGCCAGGTTTTAAAGGCGACAACTACAATAGCTTTGAAGGCTACAAGGCTATTTGAACTACTGTCAAAGACAACAATGGGGCACAACCTGAGCTAGGGCACAATCATTTTGAATAGTGAATGGAGTAAAAGAGGGGTTAGAGTAGATTTATATTAAATTATCAAAAATACAGAGCCCATTAAATGGCTATTTGGACTGCCTCACTTCCAGAAGAATTACTGGGCATTTTTCATTAGATCATGCAGCTCCAAATCTTTGGCAAACCTACATAGTTGTCTCTAGAGTGATCTACAATTTTAGGACCATATTTGGCCTTTATGTGGGATTAACAGAGGTCTTCCTCTTCCTTTCCAGAGATGATAGAATTTTTTTTTTAAAGGTAGGGAAAAGTCTTGCAAATAGGGTCCCCGGAGTAATATGTATATTTCTACACCTTTGAACAAAGGTAAAAGATAATGAATACTTTCTTACATGTGCTGCTATTATATTTTTAATACAACAAATATTTATGTTTACTGCTTTTTCTAACAGAAGTACTGTGCTATAAGTAGTAATGTAACAACCAGGGCCGGCTTCAAGCACCAGCCGAGCAAGCTGGTGCTTGGGGTTGCAGCTTGTAGGAGGTGGCATTCCGCCCAATCCTAGGGCGGCACGGCCACCTTTTTTTTGTTCTGCTCCGGCTGCCCTGTAGGGGGCAGCGGCGTGGAGGACGGGAGTGCCCTGCAGCAAGCCCAGCAGGGCAGCCCGCGTCCTCCCCTCCCAACCAACTGGAGTGGTGTGGAGCCTTCCCGGCGGGGGCACGGTGGCAGCGCCCCGCTGAAGCTCTGGCCGCCCCCCTTCTCTCTCTCCCCCTGCTCCCTCCCCCTCCCCCCCGCTAGCGGGGCACAACAAACAGCTGATTGGCGCCGCAAGCCTGGGAGGCGGGAGAAGTGGAGCGGCGACTGTGTGCTCGGGGAGGAGGCGGAGCAGAGGTGAGCTGGGGTGGGGAGGTGCCGCACTGCTCCCCAGGCCGGGGGGAGCTGCCGCGAGGGTGGCGCCTTAGGGCGGGGGGGTGGAGCGGAGAGCTGCCACAGGGCTCGGGGGGGGGGGGCGCAAGGTGGAAGTTTCGCCTAGGGCACAGAACATCCTTGCACCCGCCCTGGTGACAATGCATGGTCAAAAATGCTGCCATGTCCATAGTAATGCAAGATTTGTCCTCAAGAAAATAGAGACGCATTTATTATGCATGAAATATTACACAAACATTATCAAAGTGTTGCTATGTTTATGTTTGCTGGTAATGGAGACTAGCAGGTATGCCATCATTTTGATTTATTAATTCCTATTTTGTCCATTTGCTCTGTCGTAGAGCGGTACTGAGACTTCATGCTTGGGATGGCACACTCTGTATTTGTGTTACTGGATTGCACAAAGATAGTAGAATCTGTGATCACTGGAACATAAATTATTTGGGCAATAAAGAATGTTAATATTGATTTTTGTTGATAAATGTACTCTGTTCCAGGGATGGCATCAAAAAACCACCTTCTCTGGTAGATTGCCCTAATGCCAATTATGAAAGGGCATTCAAATACAAGTTAAAAGCATTTTAATGAATTATGGCATTTGGGACTTATTAAGGGCAAATCTTGTAGCTTTCATGGGAATATTAGTACAGATTAATGTTTAGAACTGTAACGTTAATTGATACATGTAGCAGATATTTCATCTATGGGCTTTACAAACTTCTTGATATACCATTGAGGAAGTAAATCAATGGAGAATACGTCAAGGCCATAGCTATTTTGGTGCCAGAAGAAGATCCTAGAAATGATGAGTGAGACCAGAGGACTGGGGATGATAGAGTTATTTTCTTTTGTTTAAACTTCTCTTTCCATCAAGCACACTGTATTCTCTGCCTCCTGCTGGAGCCATGATAATTAGTCTCCTTCTCAGCTATCGTTAATATGTCCAAGCTACAGGGACTAAATCTGACCTCTGATGGGTGGGGAATAAATTTGTCTTAAATTTGTAAAAAGTGATTGATATTTCCAAATATGAAATATTTAAAATACAATTAGTAAAAAAGGAAATGGAATAGCCATTTCAATTTTCAGATAAATATCTTAGGCTAGTTAATAGGTAGTATTTTGATATAAGTAGGTGTTACTAAGATTACACACAGAAAAACAGATCAGATTTTAAAAAGCTAGCATTTTTTTTTTTTTGTGCTCAGATAGTAACAGGTACCAGAAGGATGTGAAAGTAGGTCTGAATAAGAGAAAAAAAAAATATTACTTTAGATATTAAAATTAAAAATATTACTAGGTAGATCTTACTAGCCCATTAGCAATTATCAAAGTGCATTGAGCAGACAACGAGAATATGAAATGGGACTGTCATAGGGGCTGGCCACCTCCCAAGCACCCCTTTATGGCCTAGGGTCACTCTGCAGTTGCTCCGCCTCAATTTCCCCCCTTCAAGGGGCTTCTTAAATACTTCACACAGATTCTTCTTTAGTGCAGCACGTCCCTCCTTAGGGCTGAATTTATTAACATAACAAACTAATTCCCAAAATAAAGTTCTCAAAAATCCACATCAAGCCATACTCTTTCCTGCTGGGGATCTCCCAAACCTTCCCGGCCTGAACCATTTCCCCTGAAAACGTAGGGTTCCCTGCTAGAGCATACTTGCACGCAAAAGGCTCTGTAGTCTCTCGCTCCCTGAGCATCCCTCTACTGCTTCTGATGCTCTTTATAGGAGAATTGAGCCACTAAATCCCTATTTAGGCACTTAAATAAAAGTAGCCTGATTTTCAGAGGTACCAAGAGCTCCCAATGCCAAGTGATGGATTCTTGGGCATCAGGCAGGCATCAGGAGATGGAACCAATGTTTCAGGGTTGGGGCATGGGCATTTCTCCACTAAACCTTAAGCCAGTGACAGAAGTTGGAATAGGCCCCTGCTGCTGCAGCTTTCACTGGGGCCAGGCAGCCAAAGATCAAGAAGCCACAACCATTGCACTTGGACGTAGCAGAGAATCAGGGCCCAACAGTCGTCAGTGAGAGCCGCAGTGCTTGGCAACTCTGGTTTTATGAAGGGGAACACGCCACTGATAAAGGACTTATCCCTAGTTATGAAGAGGGAACACTTTACCAAGGGCGCTACCGCTTTCTTCTTTTTATTCTATTTATTTGGAGAGCAAGAGGTTTGTAACAGCTGCCTTCAAGCGTTCATTGACTGGCTGAGGGGAAATTTGTCCCTGAAATGTCATAAAGAGTCTTGACGGGGGAAGCTAGCCAAATGGAATAAATATTATATATACAAAAAAGTGAAAGCATTATTGCAGTGATCTGGAGCCTTCCACTAAAGATCTCTCTCATTGCCTACATTTTCAGCTTCTTTTGCAGGGTCTTCGTTACAACAGGATAAAAGATCATTTTGTTCTAGAAAGTCACTTTTTAAGGGAGAGGACTATGTAATTTATATCTCATCTAGTTGAAAAATAATGTTTTGGTATTTACCACCCACCAGCAACTTTTCAATCCTCTGCTGAGAAATAGTTTACTAGACTGTATGTATCTTTGTTACTCAACACTACAAGTAGCCTCGGAGAGAATAGGAGCAGTTAGGATATGCGAAAGATTAATTTTTGCATTAGTTGGTCTCAGGTGATGATCACCCAGATAGTCTACAAGCACTTTGGTAAAGAAAAATGAAACTCTGATGACTATGTGATCAGACATCCTGCTCTTTCTGCTTGGTTGGTTAACGTCCTATTTCCAATGCATAAATTCTACATGGTATCCTTGAACATGAACTAAAAAACATGTACCGTTTGCTGTTCCATATCCTCACCACATTTATGGCCCATATTGTTGATTATAAGCAGAGTCACTTTCAAGTCAAATAATTTGAATGCAACAAAAAATATGAAAATACATTTTGGTTCAAGTTATCACCAAAACTTCGATAGTACTCATTAACATAGAGGGCTACCCATTCACCTGACCCTCATCTTGTCAGCTACATTTTTGTGCAAATTTGTTATACATGTAGCTACACTATACATTTGCTCACAATGGGCGATTTGGTGCCTACGCTGTTTAAAAACCACCTATATAGTGCAAGGTTTCAGAGTAGCAGCAGTGTTAGTCTGTATCCACAAAAAGAACAGGAGTACTTGTGGCACCTTAGAGACTAACAAATTTATTAGAGCATAAGCTTTCGTGGGCTACAGCCCACTTCTTTGGATGCATAGAATGGAACATATATTGAGGAGATATATATACACACATACAGAGAGCATGAACAGGTGGGAGTTGTCTTACCAACTCTGAGAGGCCAATTAAGTAAGTGAAAAAAAACTTTTGAAGTGATAATCAAGCTAGCCCAGTACAGACAATTTGATAAGAAGTGTGAGAATACTTACAAGGGGAGATAGAGTCAATGTCTGTAATGGCTCAGCCATTCCCAGTCCTTATTCAATCCTAAATTGATTGTATCTAGTTTGCATATCAATTCCAGCTCAGCAGTCTCTCATTGGAGTCTGTTTTTGAAGTTTTTCTGTTGTAAGATAGCCACCCGCAGGTCTGTCATTGAATGACCAGACAGGTTAAAGTGTTCTCCCACTGGTTTTTGAGTATTATGATTCCTGATGTCAGATTTGTGTCCATTAATTCTTTTGCGTAGAGACTGTTCGGTTTGGCCAATATACATGGCAGAGGGGAATTGCTGGCACATGATGGCTTATATCACATTGGTAGATGTGCAGGTGAATGAGCCCCTGATGGTATGGCTGATGTGATTAGGTCCTATGATGATGTCACTTGAATAGATATGTGGACAGAGTTGGCATCGGGCTTTGTTACAAGGATAGGTTCCTGGGTCAGTGTTTTTGTTCAGTGATGTGTGGTTGCTGGTGAGTATTTGCTTTAAGTTGGGGGGTTGTCTGTAAGCGAGGACAGGTCTGTCTCCCAAGATCTGTGAGAGCGAGGGATCATCTTTCAGGATAGGTTGTAGATCTTTGATGATGCGCTGGAGAGGTTTTAGTTGGGGACTGAAGGTAACAGCTAGTAACAGAACACCACTCTAGTAACAGGTACCAGAAGGATGTGAAAGTAGGCTAGCTTGATTATCACTTCAAAAGTTTTTTTTCACTTACTTAATTGGCCTCTCAGAGTTGGTAAGACAACTCCCACCTGTTCATGCTCTCTGTATGTGTGTATATATATCTCCTCAATATATGTTCCATTCTATGCATCCGAAGAAGTGGGCTGTAGCCCACGAAAGCTTATGCTTTAACAAATTTGTT
This sequence comes from Trachemys scripta elegans, assembly GCF_013100865.1. Lineage (NCBI taxonomy): Eukaryota > Metazoa > Chordata > Testudines > Emydidae > Trachemys > Trachemys scripta. The sequence goes on from NC_048298.1 coordinate 47,083,107, forward strand.
AGTCTCTAAGGTGCCACAAGTACCCCTGTTCTTTTCACCTATATAGTGTGCAACTACTTATTTGTACTTGCAAAAGCAGTAACTGTGTGTAAACGGCTACACTACAAAATAGGAGGCCACATTTTGGAAACTTTGCCCATGAATAATACAAAGATTTAAAACAAACAACAACAAAACAACCAAGTAGACAAGATTCACTATAAAATGTAATGAGCTTAGTTATCAAAAAGATAAACAGTTACATGTTAATTACAGAAATTATGCATCCATTTAGGTGTGGGATTAGAGTTGTACCCACTGTAATGTTATCAGCAAGAGGAATTGAAGAGTGAAGGAATTTTTGTGAGTATAAATGAGAGCCTAGAAACAAGAGGGTAGGCCTCAGGGCGTGGTCTTCTGTTTAAGCGTGCAAGTGCATTTTCAGGATAATTGGGGAGCTAATTGTGCATTGTAAACTTGGCTGATCATTTGCATTGTAAGCAATTATGATAAACTGGAAAGCCTCTGTTTGCAATGTTTTGATCTCTAGTCCTTACATACCTCACAGAGGGAGACAGCTAATTATGAATTAACTGAAAGAAAATACATTCATCTAAAAAAAGACGTTTAAAAATGTAAGGTCTATGAGAAAATATAAAACAATGAAAAATCAGACCTAATAAACGTAGTTGCAGTAAACACACAACGAACCTGACCCCCACTGCATTACGTTAGCTTTACTCTAATATCAATGAATTGCAGGCAAGTGGACAGATTCTCACCTGTTGTGATGGAACTATATCAGTCTACACCAACTTAAGGCTTTGCCATTTAGCCTTTAAGCTCTTCTGATCACCATCTGTCCTTTGTATAGGAAGGGTCTACCTCAGGCCTCAAGAGCTAAAGCTATGTAAAGACAAAAATCATACTGAAGGGTGTGGAGAAAGGGAACAACTACAAACAAGAGTGATGATTGACACACATTGATAGTTCTTATTTTTTAACCCTTACCTACTAATTTTACTTTTTTCATCTTTTGTATACATGTTATTCTCATTTATGTCTATTTACTGTTTTATATTTGGTTCTAGTATCACTTTATTTTGTTTTTGTTTGTTTTAATTTTATTATAGCTACTTATTTATAGAGAAGATACCTTGTTTTTACTGATAGTCACTGTTTGAATGGAAGGGATAAAGAGGAGTTAGAATCTACATAGAACAAAAGAAGCTACAAATAGGATACATAAGCTAATGCACAAAGGGTGTTGATTAGAGCAGTGGTTCTCAAACTTCATTGTACCGCGAGCCCCTTCTGACAACAAAAATGACTATACAACTTCAGGAGCAGAGACCGAAGCCTGAGCCTGCCCGAACTGGAGTGTGTGTGTGTGGGTATGTCTACACTATGAAATTAGGTCGAATTTATAGAAGCCGGTTTTATAGAAATCGGTTGTATACAGCTGATTGTGTGTGTCCCCACATAAAATGCTCTAAGTGCATTAAGTCGGCGGACTGCGTCCACAGTACCGAGGCTAGCGTTGACTTCCGGAGCGTTGCACTGTGGGTAGCTATCCCACAGTTCCCGCAGTCTCCGCCGCCCATTGGAATTCTGGGTTGAGATCCCAATGCCTGAATGATGCAAAACAGTGTTGCGGGGGGTTCTGGGTACATGTCGTCAGGCACCTCCCCCTCCATCAGAGCAACGGCAGACAATCGATTCGCGCCTTTTTACCTGGGTTACCTGTGCTGACAACATACCACGCCAAGCATGGAGCCCGCTCAGCTCAGCTCACCATCACCATATGTCATCTGGGTGCCGACAGACGTGGTACTGCATTGCTACACAGCAGCAGCTAATTGCCTTTTGGCAGTAGACGGTGCAGTATGACTGGTAGCCTTCATCGGCGATCTGGGTGCTGGCAGACATGGGGCTGGCAGATGTGGGGCTGCATTGCACACAGCAGCAGCCCCTTGCCTTTTGGTAGAAGATGGTATATTACGACTGATATCCGTCGTCGTCTTACTGCAGTAGCTGTCAATCATGGGCACCTTGGCAGTCTCGACGATGATGGCTATCAGTCGTAGTATGTTATTTTCTGCCAAGCGCCCAGTATTTTCTGCCAAGCACCCAGATGCCGCCGAGGGCTATCAGTCATGCTGCACCATCGTCTGCCAGCTTAAGATGTAAAAAAATAGATTTGTACTGTATTCATTTACTTCCCCCTCCCTCCGTGAAATCAATGGCCTGCTAAATCCAGGGTTTTGAGTTCAATCTTTGGGGGGGGCATTCTGTGTGACAGTTGTTTGTGTTTCTCCCTGATGCACAGCCACCTTTGTTGATTTTAATTCCCTGTACCTGTACGCCATGTCGTCACTTGCCCCTCCGTCCGTCAGATACTAGTTTCCCGCCTTTTTTCAGACCAGACGCCATAACACTGGGATCATGGAGCCTGCTCAGATCACCGCGGCAATTATGAGCACTGTGAACACCACACACATTGTCCTGGAGTATATGCAGAGCCAGGACATGCCAAAGCAAAACCAGGACCAGCCGAGGAGGCGATTGCAGCACGGCGACGAGAGTGATGAGGAAATTGACATGGACATAGACCTCTCACAAGGCACAGGCCCCAGCAGTGTGCAAATCATGGTGTTACTGGGGCAGGTTCATGCCGTGGAATGCCGATTCTGAGCCCAGGAAACAAGCACAGACTGGTGGGATCGCATCGTGCTGCAGGTGTGGGACGATTCCCAGTGGCTGCGAAACTTTCACATGCGTACGGCACTTTCATGGAACTTTGTGACTTGCTTTCCCCTGCCTTGAAGCGCCAGAATACCAGGATGAGAGCAGCCCTCACAGTTGAGAAGCGAGTGGCGATAGTCCTGTGGAAGCTTGCAACGCCAGACAGCTACCGGTCAGTCGGGAATCAATTTGGAGTGGGCAAATCTACTGTGGGGGCTGCTGTGGTCCAAGTTGCCAGGGCAATCAAAGACCTGGTGATATCAAGGGTAGTGACTCTGGGAAATGTACAGGCCATAGTGGATGGCTTTGCTGCAATGGGATTCCCAAACTGTGGTGGGGCCATAGACGGAACCCATATCCCTATCTTGGCACCGGAGCACCAAGCCACTGAGTACATAAACCGCAAGGGGTACTTTTCAATGCTGCTGCAAGCCCTGGTGGATCACAAGGGACGTTTCACCAACATCAGTGTGGGATGGCCGGGAAAGGTACATGATGCTCGCGTCTTCAGGCACTCTGGTCTGTTTCGAAAGCTGGAGGAAGGGACTTTCTTCCCGGACCAGAAAATAACCGTTGGGGATGTTGAAATGCCTATAGTTATCCTTGGGGACCCAGCCTAACCCTTAATGCCATGGCTCATGAAGCCGTACACAGGCAGCCTGGACAGTAGTCAGGACCTCTTCAATTACAGGCTGAGCAAGTGCCGAATGGTGGTGGAATGTGCATTTGGACGTTTAAAAGCGCGCTGGCGCAGCTTACTGACTCGCTCCGACCTCAGAGAAAAGAATATCCCCATTGTTATTGCTGCTTGCTGTGCGTTCCACAATATCTGTGAGAGTAACGGGGAGACATTTACGGGGTGGAGGTTGAGGCACATCGCCTGGCCGCTGATTACGCGCAGCCAGACACCAGGGCGGTTAGAAGAGCACAGCAGGGCGCGGTGCGCATCAGAGAAGCTTTGAAAACGAGTTTTGTGACTGGCCAGGCTATGGTGTGAAACTTCTGTTTGTTTCTCCTTGATAAACCCTCCGCCCCACCCGGTTCACTCTACTTCCCTGTAAACCTACCACCCCACTCTCCCCTCCCCCTTCGAGCACCGCTTGCAGAGGCAATAAAGTCCTTGTTAGTTCACATTCATGCATTCTTTATTAATTCATCACACAACTAGAGGGATAATTGCCAAGGTAGCCCGGGATGGGTGAGGGAGGAGGGAAGGAAAAGGACACACTGCAGTTTAAAACTTTAACTCTTATTGAAGGTCAGCCTTCTGATGCTCGGGCAATCATCTGGGGTGGAGTGACTGGGTGGCTGGAGGCCCCCCCACTGTGTTCTTGGGCGTCTGGGTGAGGAGGCTATGGAACTTGGGGAGGAGGGCTGTGGGTTACACAGGGGCTGTAGCGGCGGTCTCTGCTCCTGCTGCCTTTCCTGCAGCTCAACCATACGCTGGAGCATATCAGTTTGATGCTCCAGCAGCTGGAGCATCGACTCTTGCCTTCTTTCTGCAAGCTGACGCCACCTATCATCTTCAGCCTGCCACTTGCTCTGTTCATCCCGCCACCTCTCCTCTTGTTCATACTGTGTTTTTCTGTAGTCTGACATTGACTGCCTCCACGCATTCTGCTGTGCTCTGTCAGTGTGCGAGAACATCTGAAGCTCCGTGAACATGTCATCCCGAGTCCGTCGTTTTCTCCTTCTAATCTTCACTAGCCTCTGTGAAGGAGAAACATTTGCAGCTGGTGGAGGAGAAGGGAGAGGTGGTTAAAAAAAGACACATTTTAGAGAACAATGGGTACACTCTTTCACGTTAAATTTTGCTGTTCACATTACACAGCACATGTGCTTCCGTTACAAGGTTGCATTTTTCCTCTTATATTGAGGGCCTGCCGGTTTGGTGTGAGAGATCACTCACACAGTGCCAGGCAACAGATTTCGGCTTGCAGGCAGCCATGGTAAGTCACAGTCATTTGGCTTTTTTAACCTTCTTAACATGTGGGAATGGTTTCAAACAGTAGCGCCCTCATTTCCCATACCAAGCACCCATTGGGTTGGCCATTTAAAATGGGTTTGCAATTGTAAAAGGAGGGGCTGCGGTTTCCAGGTTAACATGCAGCACAAACCCAACTAACCCCCCTCCCCCCTCACACCCAATTATCGGGGATTATCACTTCACCCCTCCCCCCACCGCGTGGCTAACAGCAGGGAACATTTCTGTTCAGCAGAGCAGGAAGGGGCACCTCTGAATGTCCCCTTAATAAAATCGCCCCATTTCAACCAGGTGACCGTGAATGATATCACTCTCCTGAGGATAACAAAGAGCGATAAGGAATGGATGTTGTCTGCATGCCAGCAAACACCGGGACCATACGCTGCCATGCTTTGTTATGCAATGATTCCAGACTACGTGCTACTGGCCTGGTGTGGTAAAGTGTCCTACCATGACGGACGGGATAAGGCAGCCCTCCCCAGAAACCTTTTGCAAAGGCTTTCGGAGTACATGAAGGAGAGCTTTCTGGAGATGTCCCTGGAGGATTTCTGCTCCATTGCTGTACACGTTAACAGACTTTTCCAGTAGCTGTACTGGCCGTGATTGCCAGGGAAAATTAATCATTAATCATTAAACACGCTTGCTTTTAAACCATGTGTAATATTTACAAAGGTACACTCACCAGAGGTCCCCTGTGTGCCCTCAGGGTCTGGGAGCACGCCTTGGATAAGTTCGGGAGTTACTGGCTCCAGGTCCAGGGTGATAAACATATCCTGGCTGTTGGGGAAACCGGTTTCTCCGCTTCCTTGCTGCTGTGAGCTATCTACAGTATCTTCATCCTCATCTTCCTCATACCCTGAACCCGCTTCCCTGTGTGTTTCTCCAGTGACGGAGTCATAGCACACGGTTGGGGTAGAGATGGCTGCACCCCCAAGCATGGCATGCAGCTGCATGTAGAAGCAGCATGTTTGCGGCTCTGCCCCGGACCTTCCGTTTGCCTCTCTGGTTTTGTGGTAGGCTTGCCTTAGCTCCTTAATTTTCACGCGGCACTGCTGTGCGTCCCTGTTATGGCCACTGTCCTTCATGGCCTTGGAGACCTTTTCTAATATTTTGCCATTTGCTACGGAGTTCAGCTAGCACTGATTCATCTCCCCATAAGGCGAGCAGATCCCGTACCTCCCGTTCGGTCCATGATCGAGCTCTTTTGCAATCCTGGGACTCCATCATGGTTACCTGTGCTGATGAGCTCTGCGTGGTCACCTGTGCTCTCCACTTTGGGCAAACAGGAAATGAAATTCAAACGTTCGCGGGGCTTTTCCTGTCTATCTGGTCAGTGCATCTGAGTTGAGAGTGCTGTCCAGAGCAGTCACAATGAAGCACTGTGGGATAGCTCCCGGAGACCAATAACGTCGAATTCCATCCACACTACCCCAATTCCGACCCGCTAAGGCCAATTTTATCGCTAATCTCCTGGTCAGAGGTGGAGTAAAGAAACCGGTTTAAAGGGCCCTTTAAGTAGAAAGAAAGGGCTTCGTTGTGTGAACATGTCCAGGCTTAATTCGATTTAATGCTGCTAAAGTCGACCTAAACTCGTAGTGTAGACCAGGCCTAGGGGGGGGGGGGGGGGAGGGAGAGCCAAAGCCCGAGCCCTGCCACAGGGGAGGGGCCAAAGCTGAACGGGGTTGCAATCCACTTTGGGGTCCCAACCTGCAGTTTGAGAACCACTGGATTAGAATCATATTTTATTTCACACAAAGGTGTGGCAATCTTTCAGAACAAAACCTGGAACAAAGCAAAACTCACCTACTTTGTTTATTAAAGAGAAACCATCACTGACCTTCCACGCTAGTATCCACTACCTGAGTCACAAAACCGTGCTGAAAGAGCCAGTTCTGAATGCGTTATCCATCTGGTAATGTTTGGTTCCTGAAGCTTTTTGGCTGAGTGACCCATTTTTTAACTACCACCAGACAGTTCACATTTTGGGGAGCTACCAGTTCTCGCTATGTGGCCCATGGGCTTCAGGCAGAGCAGATTGCTGATCCAAAACACTGAAGAAGCAGAGTGACTGTTTTAAGTGGGCTCAGGGTAAGGCCCCCCTATTCCAAGCAGTTAGCAGAAGTGTGACATGAAAGGGGGCTTGAAAAAGAGTGAAGTAATCTTTCAGCAAGCTGAGGTGGATAAAGAAGAAAACAGAGCCAGCCTCTCTTCCAAAGTTCCTTTATGGTTGTATACAGATAATGGACGCTGTTTAGGTTTGGCATTAGGTATTTGCCCAAATTGTTTTACAAAGTAATTTCTGTTTATTTGCATGTGAAGTACAACTGCCATGTCAATTTTACACTGAACTTGGCCTATGTTTTCTATTTCTCAACTTTACTTGGTAATGATGAGGAAAGACTCCCGCAGCAGATCTGAGTTTCAGCTGAAGAATCTAGAGGAAGGGATTCCTCGTCTTCAGCTCAAGTGGGCAGCTCTGTATGGTAATGGATGTTTTAGAGGAAATGTGTTGTTCTGTGAGCTTGTTTGTGCTCATGTTGAAGACTCTGTTATCGCTTGCGTTGGTGGCTGATTTCATTTGACAAACTGCGGCAGATTCATGTATATTTATGACTTTTCAGATGTAGATTGGGCAGTATTGAAAATAACACAGACTTGCACATGCATGGTCACAGTCTGTGAATTAAAACATTCAGCATTTGTAAGATGCCAGCATAGATATTTTTAATTTTTCAGAGCACACCAGCACATCTGAAGCTTTCAGTATTGTCCAGGATGATAAACATCAGGCACTTGAGCTCTTTGAAAAATAGATTAAACACTCACTGGACTGCTCCTGCTTTGTATTTTTGTTCTCACGCCACAAATGCTGTGTTTAAAATTAGCCAATTTTTCATATTATTTATAATGTGCTGTCAATTTTCCCTAGAACCACATTGCTATGTGTGTGGTCAGCAGATGAAATGAAACCTGCCTCTGGCTCTCATCCAGGCTTATCCTTACCTGGGAAGAGCCAGGGTATTTGTCCAAAGAGCTAGGGTCCGGCGTGGGATGCTGGACCACAGAAACTCCTTCAACAACCCTAGAAAAGGACCTATTGGGGATAAAGTTGTGGCTCACTCTGCTGCTATAACCCACTTTATCCCCTCCATATCCTTGAGCAAGGCTCTGGCTCTCAAGGATGTACTTCATCCAAAGATCTTGTCACTTTATCTCCTTTTTTTCTCTCTAAGGTGTCAGTTAAGACATTTTCCCTAGCCCTGGAAGTCAGCATTTCCACGCTGAAGTCTTTTCATGACTATGAACACATCACCTGTAAGGCATGGGGAGGCTCACAAACCAGAGGTGAATTTTTAAGTTTCCAAATAAATGAAATTTCTTCCATCTCATGAATTCAGTCTTAATCCATTTTAATTAATTGGGACCTATTGCCTGCATTCATCCCATGGTGCCACTTCCCATCTCATTCTCTTCAGATCTCCTCTTGCCCTCAGAGACCTGACACTCCCTATCCCACTGGACAGTCTCGATCTCAACTCCTGATCTGCTGCACTATTTGAAGTTATTAAATCCACTGTCTATTCCTGTTCAGTTCATTTAACAATCATCCCCCCCCCCCTTCTATGGGAGATTCTTGTCTGTCCTGAATAAACATCAGAGTTAGACAGCTTCTTGCAGAATAATTACTATAAAACCAAGGTACAAATTGGGGCATGTTATTGATGTATGTGTTATATCACACTCCAGTAATCCTTAAGATCATATTATCAAAAAAAAAAATTACTTACCATGTAATGCATAAAATGTAAGGTGAATAAAATTTCAGAGAGACTAACAAATTCCCAATAGGCTACATCCACTTCTCAATAAATAAAAATTAATATTTATATATTAATTCCAACACAAACAAGTGCATTAACATGAACCTAACAGTGGTGATCTCCATTCCTAAGTAACAAAAGTATGGAAAAATACAGGAAAATCCAGTTCTTTCACAAACTTCAGAAATGACTTTTTATTTTATGGATGTTTTGTTTAGTACAAAGACATCTAAGAATGAAGGGTGAAATGAGGTGGAAGAATAAAAAAAGGGAAATGAGTCTGCCAGTGAAAGGGGATGGGGCTGCAGGGGACAATGCAGTAGAGCTCTGTGGGGCTGAAGTCACTGCAGGTAACTGGGCCACTGACAAGAACCCTGCTTTGACTCTTGGTCTGGGTCCTATAAGTCATGGATAAATCCATTCTGTGGCCACAGTCAAAGCCAGCCTTAGGGAAAGTGGTGCCCTGAGCCAATTTGTATTTTGGCGCCCTTTCTTTGAGTTTGAGAATAGCAGGATGGGGTGCAGGGTGCAAGCACCAGTTCCTGGCCCTGGAGCCTGGTCGGGCTGCACAGGGAGGAATTTCTGAGCCCAGGGGTTCCCCCAGCCATACACCCCCTGACCACCTATCAGCAGGTACACATCCACCATCCGTGCCCATGGGAAGCGGGGGACCTAGGGGCTGTCCCTCTGGCTCCACAGGGGCAAGCCCTGCTGCCTGAGCCTCCCTGCCTGGCTGGCAGCGCCAGGCAGCATCACCCACCTCTTGCCTGGCTGGCCAAGGGCTCCAGCCCCCAGCTCACCAGCAATCATCCTGCTCTGGCAGCCCAGGTCCACCAGCTTACAACACTCAGACGGCGACCCCCGTGATCACAGTGCCCTGGGCAGTCGCGCACATTGCCCACCTGTAAGGCCGACCCTGGCCACAGTCCTGCCATAAGTTGCATGCAGATGGAGCGCCACATCTGGCTGACGTCAGTGTGGTTATGCTCAGGCACAGCAGTCCATGTGTGTGCAGTGAACTGAAAGAACAGGGCTAAGGTTGGCTTCGATTGCAGGCAAAATTTACTAACATTCTTTTGTTGTCAGATGTGACCATTGTCAAAAGCAACAGAATAAATGAAAGAAGTGGGGTCAAAAATGTATATATGTGATGGTGTTTGGCAAACTTGCCACCCCCACACACCCTCTTGACCTTTGGCCTACTCTGGCTCTAGGAGTGTCCTGGCAGAGTCCTGCCCCTTCTGGGGCCACAGAATTCTTTTATGGAAAGAAAACAAACAACAGCAAAAATCGCAGCTCTCCCTTAGCTGGGCTTTATCTCTAATTAGGCTTGGCCCACCCTCCAGGTGGAAGCAGCCAGGTTAGTTGGCCTCTCCAGCCCCTTTAATCCTTTTATTACATGTGCGGGGGGTAAATATGCCCTATAGTGATTAGAGTACAAAAAACACAGAGGTCCCTTCTAATGAAAACACATAGCAATATCCATATCTTCATTTTATAATGACCACTAGGCCAAGTTTTCCCTCACCATCATTGAGTAGCATTGTGTCTGCTGCTGGAGTCCCAAGCTAGCTAATCTTCCTGAAAGAAAAAAAAGGTGACAACTATGGGATCAACAGACAGGCCTTAAAAATCTGAATATATTTTATTTTCTCAATCCTACAAAATAGTTAAGAAAATGCTTCCCAGCTAACAACCTGAACAGGAGAGCTAGGAAGAGTCTCAAAACATTGCGCAATGAATCAGTTCCATAAAAACCAAGCTAACTAAACCTACTTCCATATAGCCTCATTGAAGCCTCACCTATTCAGAAGCATACACTATCCTAGTCAAGGAAAGGCTAAAATGAAACTAAAATAATTTATGACAAGTCTGAATATAAAAAATGATTTGGGAACACTGTTCATATTCAGATACATTAGAGAATTCCCATTCATCAACACTTAAAATAGAGAGAGACAAAAACAAAATATACATAAAATAGGACAATGATTGTGTTTTTAGCTAAAACTTTGTATTGAAATGTGAGCAATATGTTCTAGAAGTTTGTATGTATCACCAGAATTCAAAGTTAACACTACAGCCTAACAACATTTGTGGAAGTACTGAAATACTTGGGAACCAATATAAAGCTCAGAATCCACTGTGGTGAACACATTACAAACACTAGAATGGGGTAGAAAAAAATAAAATAAAATAAAATAAAAACATTCCTTGATTCCGATGTGACTGACTGGTAGAATCTAAAGGAAGCATCAGCCCTCAGTTTGCCTTTTTATAATATTTTCATTTAGTAACAAATTTCTCTCTATTTTGATACAGTAAATCTTATTAATTTTTCTCCCTGACACTTTCTCCTCAACCCCACGCCATCCTTTTATTCGTGCGCTAACATGTTATTATGTCTCTGCCCAGGCAGTCAGGGATAAGTTCAAGTTCTGACTCCCCTCACCCTCATTATAGTATGTTGGACAGCTGCTAGACCATCAGACTTGCCTTTCTATGGGGGCCTGTAAAAATATTTTGCTGAAGTGTAGTAATGGGAATTATTTAGAGCCATATCACACAGTTGAGCTGTATGAACCACTACTATTGATTTAACTGACAATTGTGTATAAGGAACAATAAAGAAATACAATAAATAATTAAGTACATTCTCTCTATTGTTACAGTTTGGGATAGAAAAAGTCTTAGTACAAGTATGGAATAGCAGATTACTTAATACTGAAAGCTTTTTCTTTCTTCTCTGTCTACCTGTTCCTCATTTCTTGCCCCTGTTCTCTGCTCTCTGAATTACTACAGCTAACCCTTTTAATCTTCAACAATTGAATGAATAGCAGATGGGCAACTGTGACAGCTGTAATATAATTTTTTAATTTATTGTAATGTGTGCCTGGCTATCTTTTGAGATTGTCCACAACCTTTATATTGTTTTGACTGCAGAAAAAAAGTTTTATAGGTACATCTACAGCAGCTGCTATAACTAAAGTCTATTCATTTTTTGGTTTTGTTTTCTTTAGTTTCAGTACCTGGGGTGGTGTGGGGGGAAGGAGGAAAGAAAAAGTGTTCACATCACATTCCCTGTTAGTACCCAGCCCAGGCCAGGTTAGCTAATGCTCCAACCAGCAGACCATATTGGGTGATGAATCTTGGGTCAGACGTTGCGCATCGCTAAGAAGTAGTACATGGTTTCTGGCTTATCATGATTTTTGAGATGCTTAATGCTGACACGTTAATCACCTTGTACTCAGCTCTCCTCTCAGATATATTTTTACCTTTAATTATATATCCTTTCAGAAATATGTTGCACATTATTGTTGGCAGTCTGCTGAGGGACAGCTAGAAACCATTTCTTATACATAGCAGTGTGGAGACCACATGCATTGAGAAGAATTTAACAGTTACATAGAATATTAAATACATTCCATTTATTCATAAGAACACAACTACAAGCAAACATTAATCCTGAAGGAGATTTTCAAAAGTGCCAAGGGCTTTAGGAACATAAGTAAGTCCTACTGGTTTTCATTGACACTTTCAATGTTTCTTAATTCCTTAGGTGCTTTTGAGATACCCTCCCTTAAATCTGTAATAAAACCCAGGCCCAGATTCTGCAACCCTCTGCCATTGAGGATTGCGCAGAATGCAGTGGAAATTTCACATTTCTGTTATGCAGATGAACAGGCGAACATGAAGCACAAAGTTACGTGGGGAAAATCATCTCCCCATGCTGGAGCCACGCTACGATCTGTGATATTTTACTCCATGGGGTCACACAGAGAAGGCTGTAGCTGGGATGGAAGAATGAGAAATGCTTGATCAATTGGCCTGTAAACCGTATGGATCGCACTTCTACCCTACACCGGGAATCTGTGACCACCTTATGTAGAGGCTTCCAGGTTGTGGGAATTTTCTGTTCTCTCCAACAGTTTGTCTTTGCCATACACTAGTATGAGATCTTGGCCTCAGAAGGGGCACAAAAACAGTTTGTCCTTCAAATGTAGA
>NC_048298.1:47105640-47114509 GCF_013100865.1 Trachemys scripta elegans
CTTCCCCCAACAAGTTGTGTTCATCTATGTGTCTGATAATTTTGGTCTTTACTATAATTTCAACCAATTTGCATGGTACTGAAGTAAGGCTTACTGGTCTGTAATTGCCAAGATAGCCTCTGGAGCCGTTTTTAATAATTGGTGTCACATTAGCTATCCTCTAGTCATCTAGTACAGAAGCTGATTTAAGTGATAGGTTACATACCGCAGTTAGTAGTTCTACAATTTCATATTTGAATTCCTTCTGAACTCTTGGGTGAATATCATCTAGGACCAGATGTCCCGATTTTATAGGGACAGTCCCGATTTTTGGGTCTTTTTCTTATATAGGCTCCTATTACCTCCCACCCCCGTCCCGATTTTTCACATTTGCTGTCTGGTCACCCAAATATCATCTGGACCTCGTGACTTATTACAGTTTAATTTATTAATTTGTTGCAAAATTTCCTCTACTGACACCTCAGTCTGGGACACTTCCTCATATTTGTCACCCCAAAATAATGGCTCAGGTGTGGGAATATCCCTAACAACCTCTGCAGTGAAGACCAATGCAAAGAATTCATTTAGCTTCTCCACCATGGCCTTGTCTTTCTTCAGTCCTCCTTTAGCATCTTGATTGTCCAGTGACCCCACTGATTGTTCAGCAGGCTTTTGGGATTAGTAATATAATATCTAATATGAATTAAAAGTTTCTAATACATAACTAATATAAAATATTGAATAAATAGTGTACTGTCGGAAGAAAATTACATTCTCCAGGAGGAGTTGTGTTTAAATACTGATGTCATGATGTGGTTCTAAGTTTTTAATTTTTGTTCTATTAATAGTTTTTATGAACCTACATAGAGGTAAATTCATATATATGCACAACTATTTGCAAAGCAAAGAAAAAAAGATCCCATTAGGAATAGTTTTTGCATTTAGATAGATAGATAGATAGATAGATATAGAATATGCCTGAGTAAAACATTAAATACCTGAATGAAAAAGGGACACATTGTTTGTAAATACTTGGTAAAACAAAATTATTGTACCCAGTGTTTTACAAGAATCACCATTCTGATGCTGTCCATTCTGGATATTGCCACCATGGTATGCTTACTATTTGCCTTTGAATTAAAGAAGAGTAGCTTTAGATTCCATTACTATTAATGGCAGACTATAAAAATGAAATACTAATAGAAGTACATACATTTAAATAAACACAAAAAGTTAAACAAGAAAATACATTTGATGAACCAAATTATTGTTGGCACTGTAGGTACAAAAGTTGAGTTTGATCCAAATATTATGAAGATTCATAATTTATAAAAGGAAACAGTGTCAATCTGAGATCATTATTAAAGTTTCTCACAGGGGGGTAGGTAGTACAGCATAAGTACAACATATAAAGCCAATATTTGCTAACAGCTATCACACAGGACTTTCTGATACTTACAATGGGAATTAATGGCAGTATGTGATAGATACCTTTTAATTATGACTGTTAGAAAATAATACAGAACCACTATAACAACAGCACATACCATTTGATAACCCCTGCAAAACCTAAGTCCAACATGATGAATTAAGAACTGAGATCCATCCTGGACTCTTAGGGCTTGATTTTGCAATGCACTAACCATGTCTATGAGGTGATGAACACACTCATCTCCCACAGTCTTAAGAGGCATTGGGGGCACCCAGTAGCTAGTACCGCACAGCTCTTAATTTATTTAGATTTCTGGATGAAATCACATCTTTAATGCTATGTAAACATAGCTTTTAGGATCCAATTCATCAAGGTACTTAAGCACATGCCTAACTTTTAGTACATGAATAGTCCCATTGATTTTATTTGGGACTGAATTCGGGTCTTAATTCCTACATTTTTAAAAATGTTGAAGAAAAAACATTTGAAAAGGTCTGATGTGAGCTATGAATAGACCACAACATATTTAGGGTTTTTACTGTCTGTCTTGAAAGCCCATTATTGACCTACTACACCACCACCAAAGTATTAACACACCGTATGGACTTCTTGTACACATGCAGGCAAAAAGGCAGAGTATGTGCATAACTTTCATCTGCTGTATCAAGGAGGGCAACTTGTCTGGGGGAATTCATCCCGGTGCAAGAATGGAATTAGTCATGTCTGCCCTGAAGCCATCCATAGAGCTTCTGCGAGAGAGGCAGGGCATATCTTTAAACTAAACTCTTGGGTGTCCTGATAATGCCCCACCAAGCCAGCTGCATTTTATTTAACATCTATGTTGCCTGGTGGAGCAAGAATTACAGGTGGCATGTGCCACTACAACCACCTTCGAAGTGGGCTTTCTGCCACATGGGACACTTACATCTCAGGTTTCTAGACTGAATAAGAGTGTTTTATTTTCCCTTTGAGCATTATGGTTCATCATGTGCACAGAGATTTAAGTGCCTTTTTAAGAAGTATCGTTTTGACTTGGTATTTTTTTTTAAGTTACAGGAATCGAATAGTAATTTTTTAATTTTGTATTTTGCATGTCAAGTTTCAGAGTGGAACAGAGTGATAAACACTTACAAATAGAGGTTTATACTAGAAAAATCCACAAAACCTATTAATACTGATATAATGCCATCCTAAGCTTGCAGCTTTCTCGGGGTGCTGTCCTGCTCCCCTTTATGGCACTCCATTGTTGGGAATGCAGACATTGCACAGCTAAAAAGAAATGTACAAAGCAGAGGTGAACTTTAAAAATGCACATGTACTTCATAACATATTATAATTCTTCCTCTTCTTCTACCTTTTGGATACTATTAAATGTGTTCTTTTGTAGCTTGGACAATTTCAAGAATATCTGATGTACTACATTATGAGGTAATGGATAGCTCATGGACTGAGAATGGGAGATAGAAACATTCATTTTAAATTGCTAATTATACAATGGCCCAGAACAATAGTGAATGAAACTATTATAACCAGATCATGGTTCTGTGACTTGTATGAAATGTTTTGGTGGTCTTTGCTTATTTCTCATTAGTTAAAAGCACAGATCATAGCAACCATTACCATAATTGACACCCTTGCTGGCAGTCAAAGCAGAAAGAATAAGAAATGCATAAGTCATGGAGACTAACTCCCTTCTCAACTCTAGAAGTTGTCCTCTAGGGTCTAGGTTGAAGCATGCTGATGGGGGGAGGGCGGGAGGTGCTGCAAAACATACATTTCCATACCTGTGTTTTATCATTTTTGAAACTGAACAGACAATAGCAATCCACAGTGCTATTTATCTAGCACCTTTCCTGCAAACTTAATTCACAAACTTTTCTCACCATTAAAATTCAAAACAAAACTTACCAATTTACTAAGATTTGAACATCAGCTACTGATTGCCCTATAGTTATTTATCTTGAGAGTTTTCATTGCAAACATTACAGAACCAAAATAAATGCTTATTGCATGAAGCAAAAAGTATAATGTTATTTTGTATTCTGAATCTGGTATGAAAACATATTATTTTGTTCACAGCATATATAGCCACTGTGGTAAAGAATCGGAACATGCTGTGAAAGTATTCACAATGAAAAGTGTATTCACACAAATTGTTACCAGATTGTTGAAATATGAACTCTGAAGAAGGCTTTGATCCCACAGCACGTCAAAGACTCCTATCATGCCATTAATAACCGTGTTACTGAAACCAGGCCTAACAACATTTCATAGTTTATTGATTTCTTACACCTGGCTGCATGTTATTTCACCAAGAACTTATTTCAAGTGAGATTATTATTATTGTTTTAAAGATATAAATAAGTGAACAGATAAATATCAGCTATTCCCACAGGTCATCTGCCTAGAAATGGATGAATCCACTGTTAGAACAGCAAAATTGACTTGAATCTCAATCTTTTCTCAGAACCCAAGCTTTTTAGAAGATTCATTTTTGTTGAGAAGAGTCATTCCAATGGCTTGAACTAGTAACCTGCTTATCTCAGCACACTGCCATCTTCCTCTCATAATTCTCAGAATACAGAGCTTCCTCCATCTCTTTGACCAACCTCGGTCTCCCACTTCCCTGTATGGAACCACTACAGAGACCTTAAACTCTCTTCTCTATATGCCTTCAGCTATACTGAAAAGTGCACCCCCTCTTGTGGATCAGTGCACCCCCTTCTTGTGCATCATAGGGTGCTACAACTTTCAACTCTTAGAGTCTCTAATATTTATCACATCCTGGGGGACAGTACATTGAGGAATTACCATGATTCATTATATTACACTGCAGTAATAACCAGTACTGGTAGCCAACACCTGCAAAGGATGCTTGATAATTGTTGAGGGCATATGGAAGAGGGAAGAACTAGCAGCTGAGGGGCGTGTGTGTGTGTGTGTGTGTGTGTGTGTGTGTGTGTGTGTGTGTGTGTGTGTGTGTGTGTGTGTGAGAGAGAGAGAGAGAGAGAGAGAGAGACACTGACTATTTAGGTAAGGCATCATATGAAGTAGCTTCTTAAAGTTCAGAGACCAACCAAATTTATAAATTTGTGTGCGAACTGAACCTGTCCCTTGAGGTTTGTCGAAGATTAGACTGGTCCTGCCTTGGTAACACCTGTTCAAATGTCTGATACAATAATGAAAAGCAGTGGCATCAGAACATATGGTCCATTCAACTTTTAAACACTAGTACATGTGCGCTGTTGCTGACAAGAAAACAACCAGATTCTATAACCTTGTACATGAATTCTTAATTAAATGTAGTTGAGATGGTGTTAACGAAGAGAAAAGATACTTGATCCAATATTCTCAATTATGGATAGCATGTTTTCTATGGAGGTTTCAAGTCAAATCAGTTTTAATGTAAGGGGATACTCCATTCAGCACAATAGCATGTGGAGAAGCAGGCCAATAAAGAAAAAGTAGTTACAGTAAACTAAGTGCAGATCATGTTAATGGAAACTGAAGTGCTCACTCCAGGCTATAAATAGAAAATATTATTTGCTTTGAAAAAAAAGAGTAAGTCAGAGCCCTTTTCTAATACTCTAGCTATGTATTAATATATCCCAACCATTGTAGTAACTGAGCACTTCCTAAGTATCAAAAAATTGAATTAACAACAACCATTTCTGTCTTCTTCCTTCGCAGCTTGCAGAAGAAATCATTTGCTTTGCATTTAATTCTGGAAGTAGTGAGTGCTGTAGCCTTACTATAATTCTCAATGGAATAAACTCCATAGTTTAGGTCTGGTTCCTGTGAAAGTTCTCCCACCTGCGCCCAAACGCTTCATTGGTCTGGCGGAACAATATTGTAGAAAGTGTTGTGGGACATCACGGAGTGGCAAGCAGTCTCCCAGTAGGCCAAGTGCATGGAGACCACAGAATACGGGAACAAAGACCTTGAATTTGTCCCTGTATTCAATGGTCAGCAGCAATGCAGAGAATGGAGCACTGGGATGATGTGTTCACAGGGACTTGTGTAGCCAAGCAGATGTCCTGCATCATTTCATACAAGCTGAAGATTTGTGTCTATGTGTGTGCACATGTGTGTTACTATTCCTAGATCTAAGTTGCAATAATCAAGTTTGGAGGTCACCATTTTTTTATCACCTTGGATATTTAGGCATCTGACTACTCCAAAAGTTTAGATTTAATCTGAATGCAGATGACCTGGATGGTGGGGGATGTTCTAGTAGGGGCAAGTCCTTCTTACCAGCATCACCTCAATCTTGCTTGGGTTCAGATTTAGCCAGTTGCTCTTCATCCAAAGGCTGACTTCAACAAGGCATTCAGAGAACTGGGAGATGATACTGTTTATCATTTGATATAAATGAGATGTAGAATTGGGCATCATTTGTGTACTGCTGACTCACCAATTCTCCCAGTGGCTTCATACTATAAGTCAAATAAAATGAGGAAGAATAGTATCAACTTTGTGGGATTCTGCAGATAAGAGCTGAGAGAAAAACCTGAGTCATTTCAGGAGTTTCCATTCATCTCTGCAGCTTCTTGGAGGAAGGACAGGAGTATTTGTCATCTGGGCACAAGCTAAATTAACAAGAACTAGCTCCTCTCTCAAATTCTCTCTTGTCTGTTCACCAGAAAAGACCTGAGGAAGAGCTCTGTGTAGCTTGAAAGTTTGTCTCTCAGCAACAAAAATTGGTCCAATAAAATATATTACCTCACCCATCTTGTCTCTCACCAGAAAAGAGACTAATAATGATCCATGTGGAGATTCGTGCCATCCAAAACACCTGATTACATTTAAGGACAACCACACCCAGTTAGGATTTGAGCCCTGTGATGCTCTTGTGGCTTTAGCTGACTGCTTTTGGGGAAAGGATCTAGCGGTTTCCAGAATCTAGCTCCTACAAGCTTCTCCCAAATGCTGTTTTCCCCCATGAGGAGGAAGGCAAAGAAAGTTGCTGGGCCTGGTACTCCAGCTGGAACCTGCTGGGTCTGGAAGGCCTGACATACCCTCTATAGCCTTGGCTGTAGTGCTTTGTGTAGTCTAATTCAAATATTTCAAATAAAAATGGTTGAGGACATGTTTCCAGAATATGCCTAAAATATTATAGCATATGTGCCAACTGCTAATGTTGCTGGAGCTACACAGCCAAAATCACAATAGTATTAGAGAACTAAATACGAGAATACAAAAACATAAAATAAGAGCCACTGGATTCATCAGTCAGTAACAAAAAATGAAAATGAAATTGAAATCAGGCACAAAGTCTCCATTATCATATACTTCTCCTATACACTCTCTCACAGGACTATACCTCCACATGAAACTCTGGGTTAAACTGGAGGCCAAGTTGTAGATATGCATAGTTTAATAGGGAAAATTTTTGAAATAAAGCCAAAGTTTTAAGAGGATATTTTCTGTTAAAGTAATATTGCAGAAACAAGTTAGAGGATATGTAGAATTAAGAACCCCTAAACAACCTTAACTCTGCCCCCACCCAAAATTATGAGACAGCCTTATGCCTGTACCTTACATCTTCTACACAATCATATGAGCCACATACTTCCAATGAACTGTATCATAATAGATGTATTTCTGCATTGTAACACCTACCACTGCATATTTACTATCTTGAACATTTGGGACTATCCTCCAATTTACCCTCAATTGACAAGACAGCATGGAGTTCCTTAACTCTGTATTTCCACACTTTGTTGTTTGTTAGACTATTTTCATTTTTACCTTAACCAAAAAAGTCTTGACTTTCCAATAATTTGTTTGTTTACCTCAAATATTTTAATAAGATGCCATCCTTTTAATCTATTGACACATACAGTAGTACAGCCTTCCCTTCAGTTTAACTAAGCTTTTTGTGCCTGAGAATCTCCTTAGATTCTTCTAGGGAGTCATTTATTTCCCACCAAGTATACAACCTAAATTACAGATGTGTTTATTAGCATGCTAGACCTGCACCAGCATTTCTTCAAAACTACATGGATTTCTTAGGCCTTCAACTTGCCAGGATCAGCTCCAGGTCCACAAAGCGACCCTATATATTTTATAATAATCTTTCTATCCAACTGGTTCAGGTTTAGAATGTAAGAAGTATGCATGCCTCGGTGAGCGTATGGAGACAAAGCCTGGGTCTCCTATGCATCCATGCCTCCTAAGTATTTTACATTGTCCCTGGATGGTTTATCAACTTGGTATGAAAAAGTATAGTAATTTATTATTTTTTCTTATTAGGAGGCACAGGATGGTTGGGTGTATGTGGTCATTGTGGTGTCTGTCCATATGTGGGGGAAGGGAAGGAAGCATGCTAAATATTATGTGAGTAAAAAATTAATAGTTTTGTAATGGCATTTGGGAAGCTCACAGAATCTACAAATCTCCTTTTTTCCTTGAAGAGCATGAATCCCCTCCCCTGTTCCTCTCCTCCCACCCATAGACAGATCAAAGTACCATTATTGCTAAGGAAAATGCTGCCGTGTAAAAATTTTGTTACCTGCCTCATGCAGGAAAGGGATGAAGATTCTGTAGCCACTGGCTTCCCCTTACACAAAGTGAGGTGAAGTATGTGTGAAGATTTTACCGCTTACTACCTGCCTCCACTATGCAAGGATCTGAATTATATCATCACATTCTCCTGTGAGATAAAGGTTGAAGATGCCACCATTGGAGAAGCATGGGTCCTTAATGGAGGCTTTTCTCAGTGGGCTTCCCATACTGCTTTTTCTGAAGAATCCCCATTGTGCTGGGATGAAATGAACAAGAGCAATCTCTCCTTCCCCCAAAGCGTGGTTTGGAGGAATTCCCTGAAGTCTCCTGGGCATTCAGTAAAAAGCGACAGAGGGTCCTGTGGCACCTTTGAGACTAACAGAAGTACTGGGAGCATAAGCTTTCGTGGGTAAGAACCTCACTTCTTCAGATGCAAGAACCTCACTTCTTCACTTGCATCTGAAGAAGTGAGGTTCTTACCCACGAAAGCTTATGCTCCCAATACTTCTGTTAGTCTCAAAGGTGCCACAGGACCCTCTGTCGCTTTTTACAGATTCAGACTAACACGGCTACCCCTCTGATACTGGACATTCAGAAATTCCTTTCAGTGACATTTCAGCCCTCACCCCCACCCATTCAATTATACAAGGGGGGAGTGGCATTGGTGCAGGGCTTGAGGGAGAGGTAATAGTTTCTCCTGCTGGCACAGCGCCCGAAGAGCAGATATTTGAGGGGAGTGCACATGGAATGATGATTCCAATGATGCCTGTCCCCTTTAGTGCCACATTAGGGGGTGGAAGCAGGCTAAGGAGAAAAGGTAGGAGAAGATACTGACTGCCACTAGCAGATAATTGAGATAGGATCTCTATCTCTTGTTTGTGGTTTGTCAAGCAGGAGAGCAGTGGGTGAGGGATGAGTTTATATATTTTGATGACTATCTTTGCACACAAC
>NC_048298.1:47118704-47128704 GCF_013100865.1 Trachemys scripta elegans
AATATTTCTCTGCTCTACCGTGATATTGTTAATTACCTGTAATGTTTCCCTATAATTTTATATTCTTCTACTTACCATTTTTATATTGTTTTACTTTATTATTTCATTTCACCCTCTCATATGCTACTACCCTGCTCATCAATTTTCTGATCTTTCTAGACTCATGCTCTTGTACTTTACAATCATTCCAGCCCTTTGACTTTTCTTATTTAGTTGTTTAAATGTTATATGTCTTACCCAGGCTCAGCAGCTGCTATTTCTTTTTTACAAAAAGAAGAACAGGAGTACTTGTGGCACCTTAGAGACTAACAAATTTATTAGAGCATAAGCTTTCGTGGACTACAGCCCACTTCTTCGGATGCATATGCATATGCATCCGAAGAAGTGGGCTGTAGTCCACGAAAGCTTATGCTCTAATAAATTTGTTAGTCTCTAAGGTGCCACAAGTACTCCTGTTCTTCTTTTTGTAAAAAAGAAATAGCAGCTGCTGAGCCTGGGTAAGACATATAACATTTAAACAACTAAATAAGAAAAGTCAAAGGGCTGGAATGATTGTAAAGTACAAGAGCATGAGTCTAGAAAGATCAGAAAATTGATGAGCAGGGTAGTAGCATATGAGAGGGTGAAATGAAATAATAAAGTAAAACAATATAAAAATGGTAAGTAGAAGAATATAAAATTATAGGGAAACATTACAGGTAATTAACAATATCACGGTAGAGCAGAGAAATATTTTAATAATCAAAATTTGATTATCATTTACTGTTTCCAGTGGAGTTCACGTGTTACACACTGCACAAACTTTACAAAGGCAAAGTGACTGCTCCAAAGATA
This sequence comes from Trachemys scripta elegans, assembly GCF_013100865.1. Taxonomy (NCBI): domain Eukaryota; kingdom Metazoa; phylum Chordata; order Testudines; family Emydidae; genus Trachemys; species Trachemys scripta. The sequence goes on from NC_048298.1 coordinate 47,119,539, forward strand.
GCTTATTGTAACGTGATCCAAAATATCAGCAAAAGTAGTAGACTTAAATGGTCTGAACACAGTAAGATGGAACATTGCACTCACTCGATTTGCCTGACACTTTCAAATGCTTGGCAGTGGGAGACAGAACCACTACAATTTCAAATGCTCACAGACAGATCTTGTATTTGAATATGATAAGATAAAAGGTCAACCACAAACTTTAAGATTCTATGAATTCTTTAGGCGGTACTCTTTCAATTTCAAACTAAGATCAACTATAAAGGGAAAAAAATACAATAGTCTATTTTCATAAAGTGTATTTGCCCATTATTTTCCAACCCTTTACTAGACTAATGGATAAGAATGTGAAATGAAATTTTCAACAGGCATTAATATATTATGTTATTAGGCGAAACAGTTCTGATGAGTAGGATATCCTGAGATCTGCACTGCCTATACCTTCATCGGCTCAATTACATGTTTCTCACCTATTTAATAAAGCTTGACATATCTCTATTAATTGAAGCATTTCCATAGTTTATTTCCTTATATTCTATATCAAGTTTCATACAGTGAATGAGAGACTTGCATCAGAGAGGTCTCCTGAAACAGAGCAAGCCTCCAAAGTAAATGGAGATGGATCATCAGATGGGACAATGTAATGATATAAAAAATGGAAAGACGGGGGATTGGAATATTATGAAGTTAAAGAAACAAGGGAATGAAAGTGATTGAAACTGGAATGATAGGTAACCTACTGTAAGTGGTATGAAAGCATAACAGTAGGGGACTGGAATAATCAGATATGGGAACGACCTAACAATGGAATGCTTTCAAACTGAAGCACCTCAAAAGTGAAATGATCTTAGAGCAGAATAATCACATTTGCCTCTGGGAATAAAATTTAAAGGTTAAAAAAAAGTTTGAAAAACTAAAACTTTGAGGATTATGCAGATGGAACTGCAAAAAGAAAAGATCCATTCTGGCTAAAAGTGGGAAAAGTAAAAGGGATAGGGTGAGAATTGATGGCAGAATACAAAGGGGAAAGGTTGACTGAAACCGTGCATAGCTGAAAATCCTCTTCTTTCATAGGGCAGAATTGGAGGAGGCAGAAAGCTTACTGTACTGGGGAATACTCATATTTCTAATTTAACTTAGCTTCAATCCTTATTCTCTTCCATTACAGCAAATTTTCTTCCTCTTTCCTCACAGGAACCAAACATAACCTTCCCAGAAAAGAGATATAAAATGGTTTGGGTGTATGCAAGTGTGTGCAAAAAATTTAAATCCTAAAATGAAATAGGTACTAGAATAACGTTAAATGGGAATGATAGTGTACTGGACTGCCTATATGAATACACTTTTTAAGAACACCTGACTTGTTTTCTACTTGCTATTTTAAGATCAGTGAATGATTCAAATGCTAGAAAATCCTACTGATATTAAGCCCATTAACTCCAAGAGTCTGGATTTGCTCTTAAGAAGTAGACTATTTTCATAAGTGAATTCAATGGGATTGTTATCGTCATTAGAATTTACACTCTCATCGTGCTTTAATGGAAGGGGTGGGAGAGGAAGTGATGACAACTCCCTCCCACAAAACCCCAAATAGTAGGATACTTACTTCCCCATCCTCATTTGTCAACTTTCTGCCTTATTCAACTGGCAGCAGTGGGAACTGTAGGAATGGCATAACCGCTCATTATCCCCTATTCAGGAACTGCATTTTTTTTTCAGTCTTTCAATTTTTCATAGAAACCTGGTAACTAATTTGTTTTTCTAAAACTGCTATGGAGAACTTTACAACTTGAAATTTTCCTTCTGCTCTCAAATCTACACAGTTAAATGGAATGTCATTTGATATTCATTGTCAATATTTGATATTCAATGTCATTGGCTAACATAAGTACACATGGCCAACAGATATACAAAGTTTTCTGGCATTGGCCTTGGCTACACTGGCGCTGTACAGTGCTGCAACTTGCTTCGCTCAGGGGTGTGAAAACGCCCCTCCCCCAAGCGCAGCGAGTGCAGCGCTGTAAAGCACCAGTTTAATTAGAGCCTGCAGCGCTGTACGCTCCCTCACAGAGCTGCAAGCTATTCCCCTCGGAGAGGTGGAGTACATACAGCGCTGCGAGACCTCTCTCGCAGCGCTGGCGGCGCGACTACACTCGCGCTTCACAGCGCTGTCGCAGCAGTTCTGTGAAGTCCCGAGTGTAACCAAGGCCATTAACTCACAGTGAACCATGCCAGTGTACTGATACATAAAGTCACAGAGGTGTGGTCAACCAAGCCAATGGAAAGACACAAGAACAGGCAGAGACCTGAGTTTGATTTCCAACTGCATTCTCATACTCCTTGCTAGGCACTATTAAACAGGCAACACTAACTCTTGTGGAGGTAGAGGAAGTAAGAGCATGAAGTTGGTTCAATAAAGATCCCTCTGATCAATTAAGGAGCTGTGTTCACTGGCTCCGAAGGGACTTTCAAGCCCATCCAAATTTAAATAGGAGGATGTTGGCCATGTTATAAAGGATGTAGTATCAAGTTAGGGGGAAATTGAGGATCTTGAGGGCTCTGACAATGATGTATTAGACCTCACCTTCTAAGAGCAAATGAAGGTACAAATGTTTCCACACTAATATTGAGATCAGAGGGAATACAGAATACGCAGTGCTGTCAGCTCTCACAATTTCACCATAACTCTTGCAATAAGTGGCATTTGTCTAAAAAGCTCCAACTCCTGCGTCTGTTTTTTTCATGAGAATCTCAACATTCATTAAAAATAAGAAAAGCTTGGAACTGAGACTCAAATATAACCCTAAAGGCTCAAAAACCAAAGACAAATAAAAAGAACACTTAAAAAAAGAATCAGATGAGTATTAAGATAATCTCATTAATTTTGGCCTGTCATGTGATTTTTGAAAGTGTGGGGCTGACAATACTAAATCTGCAAACAATTAAATAATGAAAAAAATTAAACATGTATGTATTACATTATTTTGTTGTCTAGTCTGTGTTTTAGTTGATTCAAAATGATCCATGTTACTTTATCTTCTGGCAAATCATAAATGCTGGAGGAAAATAATACCAATACAATTATATTTGCACAAAAATCTGCTTTACTAATATGAAAACATTGCTGTGGTGGCTTCATAATCCACCTGAGGCATGAAAAGTAGCTACAGTGCCTGGTTATTGCATGTCCTGTCCATTGTTACTACTTGCCTCACATATTATAAAAAGTTTTAAAGATAACAGATTCCCTGAAATCCAACTAGTTTTAATTCCAGTTATTTTGGGTTTTTATTGCACCTTAGCATATATACACACATGGTCTGAATCTCTTCACACTTATATTAGCGAGAATCAGGAACAGACTTCAGAAAAGTGAATATCTGTGTGAAACATTTCACACAGCTGTAGTTCTGAGGCCCCGATGAGTGGATTCCATTGAAGCCGGTGGTGATCTGAGTGGGCACAGCTGTCCACCCATGTGGGATCAGGGCAACAGAGTGAAATTGTCACCCACGGAATTCAATGGGAAATTTACCAGTGACTTCAAGGGGGTTAGGGTTGGACCCTCAGTCTTTTCTGCTATGCAGTATAGTGATCATGTGTCATATGCCAACAATTGTTTTTTAAATTGTGTTTAATAAAGTTGTGGCTAAATACCTCTTCTAACTAAGTAGACTGGTCTATTGTGTTTATCTGTCCTCCCACAGTGGCAATGGCAATATGTTTACAAATGTGAATTTTCTTTAACCATGATAAGAAAACATTGCAGAGTTATGGCAGTTTTTTTTGTATTTAAAAATCAATACAGACTCAGAATAATAGCAAAGCTGGTGTTCTTTATATCAATATATTGGTCCATTTACAGAGGCTTTCAAAAACATTAGGGGTACTTACTCTATATGTAATTGTTATACTCACAACTGCCTATTAGTTTAGCTCCTGTTAAAAAAAGTGGTAACTTCCTCTGCCCATTTTTTCCCACTTCTATGCTTTTCTCCTTGAATAAATATCATAAAACATATTTTTCTACAAACACATAACATACATATGCTACCACAATAGATATTCTTGAACACAGGATATCTGTAAGTATCATAAACAGTACATCCAACAAATACATACAAAGCATGGATGCTTTTATAACTATGTGATAAACGATAGAGCTATATGATACATATATCTATCAAAAACCCTTGACCACCTCATCTGCTCTCTGCCCACTAATCCACATCCTCCAGGCCTTAATCTAAAATTCAAACTGTTGAGCAATTCCAAAAAGGTGTAATTCTTTTTTAAATAAATCAGCCACAGAAATATTTACTCTTCCCCCCTCCCCGCCCACAAATTAAGCTAGCTCAAGGCCCAAGACAAGCAGAATTCAGTCCTGAGTCGGTGACAGCTTTTTAATACGTAAAAATGTCAAAAATGTAAAGTCTGTTACCTTGCATCCCTGCAAATCTGACACTTGTTCATCATCGGCCTAAAAACCAGAGTAATTTCACATTTGGGAAGAGAAGGAAGAAACAATCCTTTGGCATATTGATTTAGATAAAAAAGTAATTATTGAAAGCATTAGAGGTGTTTGGAATGCTAAAACAGCACACAGATATCCACACTGAGTATTATCAAAATATTTTATAGTATATAAAAGATTTATGGTAAGGTGGCACTGTTCACATGTAGTCCTTTGGAGATTGGGTTTGAAGCTAAATTGTTCTAGAGATTGGATTCAATGCTGTTGAAATCTGGTAAACTGTTGTCAGGAGATATTGGTCCCAACTAGTGGAAATCTCGCAGATCAGATAAGCTGCTTTCAAGGGATTTACATAATCTTTTACTGGACCACAATGAGAAACTATGATGGTCATGTATCAAAACATTTCAGTTACCTTAGGTAACTAAATATCCTTACCTCAGAATTCGCCATGTTTCAGATATTCTCTATGCTTAGGAAGCATAAGGAATCCTGCAAATACTGAAATTATATCATCTTATTATCTAAGGCAAAATTGGAAAGCGTGACCTTCTAGTTTTGGATCTACTCAAAATCAAAGTTGAAGGAGCAAGTTCAGATCAAAAGATCTGAATAATTTCTCCATTCCCTAATATTATACACATAAGTAATTACAAACTGCAAAGAATGCATTTGTTTGCCAATATATGCATACCCAAAGCACGCAAATATAGGCTGATGAACACACACCTGGCACTGTTTTATTGTGTTTATAACATGGTTAATTTGGGCTATTAAAACAATTAATATGAATCTACAAAAACAAAGAGCTCAACTATAGTATATTTATTTGATACCACTACAGGATATAACACAAACATATTTATAGTTGCAAATAATTGGATGCTCTTGGCAGTAAGATAACAATTTCTATTTTCTCTAGTATCCAGCATTTTCCAATTAAAACACTAGCAAGCTGTATCAAATAAGCTGTGTATGAAGTGTGAGTTTTTAAATTTCCTTTAGTTTCCTCTCCTTCTCTTCTTTCAATCTCTTAATTCTTTCTTGTCTCTCCTGGATGTCTTGTCCTCACCACTTTCTGTCCCCTGATTCTCTTAACTAATGCCTGCCCACCCTGCATCAACAGGAAGCATTGTTAATTGGATCAGCAGGGATGAAAGATAGTGCCTGGAAGGTGTGGGGGGGGGAGGGGCAAGAGCGTGTGCTTGGTAAGCCAGAAGAAGGTCCCTTCTCCAAAGGTGGGCCCGCCTCCCATTGGATGGGCTGGAAGGACCAGCTGGGCTGACTGGCTCTTGTTCTCTCCTCCCCCTTGTCTATTTAAATTCTTCCTGGGCTTTTTGAGTATCTCATTAGTCCCATTAACTGCTGCCAAATAACTTTATCCAGTGACGCCAGAAGAAAGGAGACACGTGGAGTTGCAGGTGCGACAATGCTAATTGCTGGTGCCCCCAGTAGCCAGTGTTCAATGTGGATAAAGACTAAAAGACCAGCTCCCAGAAGTACATGGCACCTGGGATTTCGCTGGTAGACCCTTGATCCTAAAGGAGAAAGGGAGACCTGAAGTCTGTGTGGACTGGTTATATGGACTGGTTATTGGTTAAATGGTGGGAGCCCTGTAAGCCCATACTGGACCCAGTTAAATGCCTTGTATATGGGTGGGGGTGGGCATATAGCACTCCTCCCCAGTATTAAATTACTAAAGTTGTGACCTGTTGCTTAAATCCATCCCTGTATCTGTTCATTCACCTGCATGCCCTGAACAATAGGCAGACGCAGACTTTCAAAAGAGTCACTGTGGATAGTTCTGATGCAACCAAAAACTCCAGAACTCAAGATTTGATCCTCTTATCTCTATTTAAAAAAAATAATGCATTTCGAGCATAGTGTTTGTAACCATAATTCAAAAAATTTGTTTCTTTTTTGCCTTTTTTTGCTTCAAACTGTAGCTACAGTACGCAATATTTTTGCCATGACCATGTCTATACAAAACACTCATATCCATACAACCACAGATATGCACAGATACATGCAGATTGTATGCAACATACGTAAACACATCTTCCAAACGGTTACAAACCAACTATAATAGCAAGTGTCATTCTCTTCTGTAAAATAGCTGTTTTTAACACACATGATCTAACTCTTGTTTGCTCTTTAAAGTTTTATTGTCTTGGCATTTTATACAAGAAGAGAGCATTAGCATACTCAGGAGAACTGCTAAAAGTAAAAGGCCTCAAGCTACCTACTGCATGGTTGATAGCATAAAGCATGGGATATAAAAACTTTTGTCTGATTGCTCACTTTACTTGTTTTAGAGTAGTGTTACTCTCAAGAGCATATATTCATGTTCTTCTTCTTCTAGTTTTATTACTTCTTTTGTATTATTTAATACATTTAAAGACACTTCTAAAAGACAAATTTTTCCATTTTGAAACAGTAATGGTTTGGAACCTGATAAAACACATTAACGTTCACAGTGTTTTTTTTTCCCTCTCAAAGGTGATGTAGTAAATGTGTAACAAAGTAATCAGATACACAGTAAATAAACATTTCTACATGATTATATGTAGATATCTATATCTATATATCTATCAAAACAAAACCAAACAACCCCACCCCACAAATCTTTAATCTGTTAAAGGTCAAATAATATAGTAGAAGAAAAACAGAGCTTAGTCTAAATTACTAATACAGCTAAACAGCACTATATTAGAAATTAAAACAAACATAAAAATGTGAAAGAGAAAGCAATGAAAAAAGGCAAATCAGGTCAGCTATTTTAAATACAAGAAGAACTGAGAACATAACTGTACTTATTCCAGTATACATTTAAAAAAATCATCCTATGGTGAACTTAAATCTAAGTCTATTTAGATATCATATTCCTAATTATTATATAAATAACCTGGGAAACCATACCTTCAAGGTACATGTTTTACTATTTAGTAAACAAAAACTGCTACATTTGACACCACTGATTAAGGCCAGGCATTTCTAAAGCTTCATACTAGTTTCTGAAATCCACAATACATCAATTTTTAATACTTCCACTCTCTCAGCTCCATTAAAAAGATGGTAGGGGAAAGATTTTAGAGTAATTAATGATATAGTTAGCTGCTAAATATTAATAGGAATCGTAGTCTTGCATAAAATATAACATATAAACCTTGCCAATACAGACGCACCAGTAATTAAAGTTGAATATGTAATTACACTGATTTATAAGACAGGCAAAAAGTTGCACTTTACTAGCTTCTATGTAAACTGTAGGTAATAGTTAAACTTTGCATTTTATGGTTTATATAAATGGGCAATATCTCCACTACAGTTCATAAATGGTTTAGAGACTTGTAGTGAAAATTACAACTAATTCCAACATGAAGATTCTTACTGTACCTTAGAGCCAGAGCTGTGACAATGACCACACACATACAGATACATCTTTCCATAGAATCCAATATTATATGCTTGGTAGTGAGGAAAAAATGGTACTGAATAATGTTTATACAGAGAGGCCCTATACATGTATACATGGCACCTATACAGCAAATAGGCTTCCTATGAACAAATGAGTCTCAGGAGCCATTTTAATGTTTAGTTTTCAAGTGTACAGTTTTAGCTTTTACTTACCTGTGCTTCAAAGTGCTTTTTCAGTAACTTGGAGTTTCAAAGAAATGCATAATTTTTTTTCTAAAAACTCTGCTAACCACTCACTTACATGTGAGGCTGAGGAGAGCAGCCCGGACTGCTATTTCCATTACTGTCAATGTGATCCAGTGAACCATTGAGATCTTCATGGACTGCCTGCAGTAAGCCACTGGATGCGTTATTTATCAATCCTGGGTTACTAAGCAAAGGTAAACTACTCTCTGCCAGTGCAGCCTAGCAAAATAAATAAGATATAGAATTCTTAGCCCGTTTATCTACAAAACAGTTTTCATATGTATATACACGTGTACACGCATGCACACAGAGCTGCATTTTGTACAGTGCAAACAATGATCAGAAGTTTTTGTACGGTTCACAATTATTTTCACACGTTGGTTACAATGGTATCTACATTACCAGTTTACTATTTGTGTTAAATGTGTTGAACTATCAGATATGCTATGGCATGCACAGTGCATTCTGTATTTCTAACTTTGAATTACACTAACCCTTGTACTCTTCCACACGATGCACGGTTCCTTTGTAATGTAGGCAGCTGCTATACTTCTAAAAATGACCAGAACTTAACTCAAAATAAAAAAGTCCTGACATTTGCCTCTTATGCATAAAAATTATATATTATAATTAAATTTTAAAGTTTTTGCCATGAGCACCATGTTCCCCAACACTATGATGTGAAATCATTTATGACAGCTTGGATAAATATTAATGCATATCCACATGCTTTTGCAAAAGCTTCTATCAATCTAACATTTGCAGCAAAACTGAGTGTTCCAGATTTTGCCACAGGGTGTCCTTCTTGCTTCTTCACATCAAAAGTAGCATGAATTAGAACAGTACTTCTTGCAGTGCTAGGTAATACAACTTACTTGGATGATACACCCAACTATTAAGAATGACCACAATGCCCATATAAACATAAATGGGAATAGTTCTACTCCTAATATAACAGCAAAGAAAGTATGTCCCACATAAGAACATAATGAATATGTGAAAGGAAAGAATAATTTAGGATTTTTACCT
>NC_048298.1:47133704-47143704 GCF_013100865.1 Trachemys scripta elegans
GATCTTTGGTTTGTATCTTTACCAGAACTTTTGCCATACTCTAAGTTGTTGGAGTATTAAAACAGAACCTCTGTTTCATACTATCCTACCTGATGACATGGGAATGTTGTATTTGTCTGAATGTCGTCTTCGAATGGCTCCTACGTTGGGTACGCTGGCTGGGGTGATTACAGAGGGTCCCTGGGTAATCGGGGTGACTGGGGCTGTCGGTGTAGTGGGAGTTTGAGGTAAGCTCTGTGGGGATGTCTCCAACATGTTTTTTGACATGGTGACACTGGATACCAGATTTAGCTGCAGAGGCCCAAAAGGAGGGCAGAGAAAAGGCAGAGACAAGAGAAAAAGACTTAAAAAGGTTTGACAAATGAGAGTGGATTCACTTCTACAGCTGTGTTGCCACTAATAAGCTGCAAAAGGAAGCAGCCAATCTCAACTAATTACAGGATGAAATTGTATCATAAGAACTCTAATTAGAGGATGCTGTTAGAGGTTATCTAATAATCTGCTGCAATGTTACTTAGGACTAACTCCTTCTACTCTTAGCAGACTTCATAGAAAGTATCTTTCCTTGCAATAGAAGCTAGTAGCTGATTATTGATGGACTGTGTTGTTAAACAGGTCTAGCCCTTCCTGAAGAAACAACAGTAACAATAAGTATAATAAAAGGTGTCGTATTTCACACAAACAAGTCTTAAAATAAGTTACTATTCTGATACTGCCAGAGTTTTTTTTTTCCTAGTCCCAAATCTCAGTTGAGAGGCTCCAGCCAGCTGGAAAATTTTACACTGACCTTTAGTCTCCTTGCTAATTTGGTGGAATGGTAATGACATTACTACATATTCAAACAAAATTGTCTTAATTGCAAATTAGCCGGAGGAGGCTGAAAATTTTCAAATTAAATCTGATTGGAGATGGAGAGAGGGAAATGGAATTTCCTCACTAACAATCATTTGTGGCATGTGTTAACAAATATAATGAAATGTCAAGTTTGCCAATTCCTCTGGAAGTATCATTTTCAATTTATGATTACAGTGTCACTTATTGCTGATGTACCCTGGAAAGTGGGTGTCAGGGTAGAAAAAAGGAAAAAAGGTGAGAATGTATGCAAGCTGTTTAACAGTGTGCCCTTCATTACTCCCCTCAGGAAGGCCCTGTTTCTCATTATCAAAAACTCGCATTACCTTTGTCATATTTACCATACATCTTTTGTCATAAATAGCATCCAATTAGCAAAATTTATATTAAGGGCAGCACATAAAAAAGATTGCTGCCAAAGACTTAAATGATACTCATCAGAAGTAATCTGTAGTCATTTTCACTTTATACAGTAATTTATAAAGATGAGCAAGAAAACGAATATTAATTGTTCTTCATCTGTATGGAGTAACTGCAGAGTGGCGAAACAGAGAAAATTTGGCTTTTGTATATAATTTAGTAACACCTGCCTTTTCAAATCCCAAATACACTTCTTAAGATAAACCTCTTTTTAATGGGTAGAAAATGATGTGTACAGCATTGATTGATCTTTCTTTGTGGATTTGTTTTACACATTTAGTCAGTAGAGAGATTTGTTAGGGAAACAAAAATTAACATATGCCAGCTAATTGTTCTTCTTTCTTGGGCAGCAGCCAGAAGAAGCACATTAGCAGTCTAATAATAACGACTGGCACCCTGAAGGCATCCCCAAGTGCATCTGTTCCCAATAAACCACAAACTGTTATCCTGCTCGTACTCCAAGCCAGCAGTCAGAAATGGGAATTCTTTGTTACGTACATAAAAAAAAAAACCCTGAGATAATGCTACTAAATGCTGTATTTAATACATTTACAAAGCCAACAGTTTAAGCTTGTGCATGAGGCACAAAAGTATCTTTGAAGAGTTTGAGAGATGCAGGAAGATTTAAGTAACATGCCTTTTTTACATGTGTATTGTTATCAGAATGAAAATTTTACACAAAAGCTTTTATTGTGCAGTTCATCTTCATTATTACTATTTCTAATCAATTTAGAAAACAACATTTTGTTTACTTCAACACTCTTCTCTTTAGAAACCTATTTTAACTGCTACATTCACCACCCAAGAAATGAAACATAAAAAATAATAAAACCCGTTACAGTTCTGGCATAATAAACCTACATCGGCATGCTGCCCGTATTACAAACACATTAAAAATGACAAAAGCTGCAGAAATACTAAATCTGTATGGATGCAAACTACTATGTTTACAATGTTACGGTAACTCATTCTGCTAGGCAGTAATAATAACCATAACATGTTTGTAGGCATGCAATCATGAACTGATAAAATAGAATTTATTATTAACTAAGGAAAAGCATGTAAAACCTAGGATGAGCACTTAGCCACCTCAGCTCATCTGAATATATTCAAGGTTGGGTGAAACTCATTATTCAGGACTCGCAGCCTTGATAACTTTGATTTTCATCCATCCATAGCATGGCCAAAAGGTACCATTTAATGAAGTACCATTCAGAGAGTAAATGGGGTCATATAATAGACAGTGCGGTTGCACCTTGTGTTCATGTACTGATAGCTGTTAAGGGTGCAGTGATGAACCAACAGAGCTCATTTCTCCTTGGTAATAAATTCATGCTATTAATATTTATCAAATGTGTGGGCCGTCTCAACTGAGCCACTGCACATGAGACCATAAATCTCTACTATCATATCAATTTTGAAGCTTCTTTTGTACAGTGTATAAATTTTAGGTTTTTTTGTATTGACCACTCTTCTTTCAAACCAATTTGAGGCCAGTAGTGCAGTTCGCCACTTCAGATATCTCTAGTTCCAAAGGGAACTTTAAACTGTGGTTTCATTTTAAATCGCTCATCTAAGATTCTGTATTAATTGCCCACCATCAAACGCAATTAGCAATTCTTTCATGTGTGGTTTATGTAATGTAATACTTCAATTACATTATTCATTCAGGTTCTGTTTTGGATTATAGGCTGAAAATTCTTTATTAGTGTAGATGTAACCATGCTGCTGGAGTTTTAAAAAATTTACTGATTGAATAATTAATTGGAAAAGAACAAGCTGCAGATTCCTGATGGATTTATGAGACAATTATTCTGTTTTGTGATTATCTACATTATACTATAGGAAGCAACATGAAAAATAATCTTAATGAAATGAAACAGTTACTTCAAATAGTAAAGATACAACATTCTCAAAATTTTGATAAAGTCAGATTGTTTAGGGTTAAAATAATTGGATACTGAAAATGAATTCCACAAAGCATTCTCCACACAGTTTAGCAACATTTGGAACCAAAGCCAAATTGCTTTAAGAAGATTGTGTGCCAGAAACATTCTATGTGAAAATTCAAAAGCATTAACATTAGGGTAGCTTTATTAATATATACAAGCATATGCTAAAAATGAAAGTTTCAAAAAAGGGACTAATCTAGTATTAATAGATAATCTAATATAAAAAAGTTAGAATTTAGTTAGACTAGTGAAAGCAAAAAATGCACCTAAATCTTCACATACAGAGGTGGGGAATAAGCACGTGCCAACAGTTTCTTCATTCATCATCAGGCTATAAAGTGTGACCTCAAACAAAGATTTTCTTTGAAGTACATGGAGCTGGAAACACAAGAGAGACTGTTGTATCCTTTCACATAAACGTTAACTGGGTGTGATATGCAAGTGTGCTCTTTAAAACAGATTGAGTTTCTTATGCCTGTGTTTCCTGGAGAGATGCAGATTTTTACAAATGCCCCAATATTTCATGCTGAAACACTGGCATTTTTTTTTTCATGTTCATGAAAATGTTTATACAATGGTTACCATTAAAAAGTCAATACTTACTCACAGTTACCATATCACGTTATTGTGTATTATTAGTATAGGGAAATACGGTGGTACCTTAGGCCTGGTCTACACTACGGAGGTAAGTCGACTTAAGTTACGCAACTCCAGCTATGTGATTAATGTAGCTAGAGTCAATGTAGTTTAGGTCAACTTACTGCGCTGTCTACACCACACTGGGTCACCGGGAGAAACTCTCCCGTCGACTTACCTTATGCTTCTTGTGGAGTATAGGAGTCGACGGGAGAGCAATCTGTGGTCAATTTAGCGATTCTTCACTAGACCTGCTAAATCGACCCCCGGTGCATCGATCACCATAGCGTCGATCCCCAGTAAGTGTAGACATAGTCTTAGACTCTGAGCACTTGTCTACGCTACCGCACGGGGTCGATTTAAGATACACAACTTCAGCTACGTGAATAGCGTAGCTGAAGTTGACGTACTTAGATCTACTTACCGCGTTGTCTTCACTGCGGGTAAGTCGACAGCTGACGCTCTCCCGTCAACTCCGCTTATGCTTCTCATGCTGGTGGAGTACCGGAGTTGACAGGAGAGTGTTCAGCGGTCTATTTATCACGTATATACTAGGTGCGATAAATCGACCCCCGCTGGATCGATTGCTGCCCACCGATCTGGCGGGTAGTGTAGATAAGCCCTGAGTCTACAAATTGGACCTGCCTGGGCTGATCCTTTTGCCTGTGTGAAGCTCCACTGAATTTAATGGAACTTTGTGTTGGCACAAGAATCGGATTGTTGATCAGTTTGCAGGTTTGAGGCCTTATGTAACACTGTGGTAATGGACAAATATTGACTTTTCAACAACTATCCCTGCACATGTGATACTGTATCATATGTCTAATGCTGCACCCTTTACTGGAACTAAAATACAAATCATGTTAAAAATCATGCTGCATTTGCTGCATGAGGCAATTTATTTTTTTAAGTGAGAGATTTAACAACAACAGCATTTTTGTGTAGGGTGACCAGATGTCCCGATTTTATAGGGACAGTCCCGATTTTTGGGTCTTTTTCTCATATAGGCTCCTATTACCCCCCACCGCCTGTCCTGATTTTTCGCACTTGCTGTCTGGTCACCCTATTTTTGTGTGTACCTTATGACTAATCTAAGTATTCTCCTATGCACTCAGATACCTTTCTACCTTTGCTTTCTACTGCTACAGAGTCCACTGAACTCCAAGTTTTTCAAAGTGGGTTTTCTTTTAATATCTGTAAACCTATCACAAAAAGATATTCTCTCTAGCTTCAGTCTCAAGGCAGTGATTTGTGCACTTATAGGTGTACTTTGTTTAGTGTCACCTATGGTGTAGATTGGATAGATTTTGTAAAAGATAGCATTACTTTTAAAGAAACATACAATTTGACAAGCTATTGCATTTTACCTTCATTTTATTGCCATATTTTTCATCACACTCATTGTTTTCCAACGGTCATGAAATTGTTCATTTTCTTAGTCTGTTACATTTGTAGACCTATTTACTGTTTATAAAGCAATATGCACTTACAGGTTTTGGAGATGGCTTGGGCTCCGAGGGTCGCATGTGCAAGTGGGTCATCATTGCTTGAAGACGTTCACGTTCTTTAGAAAGCTGTTAAGAAAGAGTGAGATCAGAAGCATTTTAGAAATGACTGATACAGCTATTTTATTGCAGTGATACATCTTATCATTGAGCTTGTCTCACTGTAATGATTCCTGCATATAAAAGCCTATGTCAGTAGAAAGTTATCTGAGAGGAAACGCAACTTTAGCTAGGGGGAAAAAAAAAAACTTTTATAGCCTTTCTTATGTTAAAAGGTCAGAGAAAACAAATAACACTTCATCTTTTTGTCAATAAGAGAATTGAGGTCACAGTTGCATCGACAGTAACAAGTTACTAAGACCATAAATTAGAAGGCCCATAGTGTCTCTTTAAAGTCCTGTGGACACTGTTAGCAATGGACTAGTGCCAACAGCTGTGAAGGGGTGAAGGGTCCTCAAAGCACAGTCCCTGCCAGGATTGTCTACACACTTCATCCTTTCCCACTGAGGTCCAGTTAGTGCCCCCTGCAATCTGCCATCATCAATCTAATTCAATAGAGTGACAGAGACCAGGCAGTGTGAAACGCTGAACTCTGCTACTGAGTCGGCATCTACACTGCACTGGGTCTCATTACAACTGATGGACCTTACTTTTCTATCAGTCAGACAAAGCAAAAAAAATGGCATAATTGGTCACACTGCAAGCAGAATCTTCAGTTGGACTGTTACGTTGCAGCAGACCCTCTGTAAATTGTAAACAGTCCTTAAGAAACCTTTACATCTGCTTCAGAAAACATTTCATGTTCTTTTCAAAACCTGCGTTTTATTTGGATTCATGATTGATTTTCACATCATTCAAAACCACAAAATATTTGTCTTTTCAGATTCCAGGGATCTTGCCACATTAAAAAAAACACACAGAAAAGTGTTTTAAAATGTTGAAAATGCTGATAAAATGTAAATAGATACAAAGAAAAATATCTATTGTTTTACACAGTAAATCTAGGTAAAAAAAACTACCACTTAAAAGGTGTGTTCTATTTACATTAATTTGGATACCAATAAAATGATTACTGCGCTTGTGGAAATAAGAAATCAGTTAGTGGTTAACACTGCTGTTTTCTTAGAGGTTTCTAAAGCTTTCTTGTATTAATTTTGTGTTAAAATTAGTTCAAATGCTAGAGCTACAATACAAAATTAGGAATGTGTTAAAGTAGACAACTGGGCTAGCTCATTATATAGAGCAACAAAAAATTGGTTCTGTACTACCTGTGCTACTGTAGATATTTTGCCATTACTCCTACCTAGAAGAAAGTACTAGATATAATTTGGATAGTGCATCTTTAATTAAAAACACACTTGAGGCAGGGGAGCAAAAAGATTTTTTTCTAGGCTTTATATTATATGCACGACACTTTAGAAATATGCCATTTGCCATGATCTAAAACTAAGAAAAAAAGGCCAGATGAGCTAACATTAAGCCTGTAAGCTCCGAGCTTCTAAAAGCAACTAGAGCTTCGTTTGAGTTTGTAGTTCACACACATCAAGGGAAAAAAGTGAGATGATTATATTTTCTCATAAATATTTTTGGTTTCTGGTATTAAAATACAGAAGAACCAAATAGCATTAGTTTTGTAAAGAACAAACAAAAATGCGTACACAAAATGTGTCCATGTTACATCAATAACATCATTTACCAAAGTCAAGAAATGTAAATAGTTCTATATCTTTCCTCTGCAAGTGTATCACTTCTTCATACATAAACAAACACAAAAGAGAGAGGACCAATCCTAGGCTGTGATCCTGTTGGTCTGCAGCACTCCATAGTACAAATGACTCCAAACATAGCGGATATAGCCCGGATGACTACCCCTTGCAGCACACGGTGGTGGCATGGCTGAGGGAAAGGTAATATGGCTGCGACTGTCCCTGAATGCTGGTGATCTCTGGCTGCTGTAGTGGTTTCTCAAGTCTTTCAGTTCACACTACCCCTGTGTCAGAAGATAGGACCAGCACAAAATGGCTGTAGGATTGGGGGCCCCAGCGAGCACTCCTTGACTATAGCTGAAGATTTGGCCCAACATCTTTAAGCAATAGTTCTGTAATTGTGATGACCACAAAGGGAGGTTTGCCTGTGACAGGACTGGAAGATCTATATGCATGACAATGCTTCCTCCTGGACTGAGTCAGAATAGCTCAACTGAGTATCACAGGCTCTCTACTATTGTTGATGAAGATTCTACATTAGCTTAAGTGCTAAGAGACTGTGCATTGTAAACTAAGTGCTTTAGTCATAGTGCAGCTATTCTGGTGGCTGGTGTAAAACAGAACAGCAATTGATAAACCCTGTATTGCCAGGCATTTGTTACAGTGCTTTACAGATTCAAAGTGACATACACATATTAACTAAGTAATTCCCCCAATATTAACTACCTCACAAGTATGTTGTTGCCCCAATTTAGAGATGGGAAAACTGAGACATGAAATAGGTGAGGTGACTCGCCCAAGGCCGCTGAAGAAGTCATTGTCAGAGCTGAAATTAGGCTCAATCCACTAGACCATGCTGACTTCAGAAAATTGCTGGGAGTTTCAAAACATGAAAGTTTTTAACAAAGTCTCAAAAACATTCTAAGACCTTTTTATGAACATCAATAAATCTGAGTCAAGAGACACAGGCCTTTTATCCTAGAGCCATTGAGACAGGCGCTTTAAAGAAAATGAAAAATAAATAGATGATATGACCATGTAACAAACCTGTATTTCTAACTGCTGAACCACTTGCATTTGCACCCGACACTGAGCGGTGCTTCTGTCATCCAATGCATGTTCATTGTTAAGGTGCCTAGTAAAGAAAGAAAATACTAATAAAATACAGGATTAGGGTGAGCATAATTTCTTTATTAATCAAATTTGCTTCTTCTGTGGATGGGACGCTCATTAATGTCAATGGAACATTTGTAAAAAGCTCTAAGTTGAACATGCTAGTATAAAACTATGTAAGATAACTATCAGTTCTGTGACATTTTTATTTTGATCCATAGTGTTCCCAGCTGATAAATGCTAGGGGCCCAATTCTCCTGTGTGTTCAGGTTACTTTGCACATCTCTGCCAGCACAAAGCAGCCCTTAAGCCAGACTACCTGTCTACTGACAGATTTCTCCTGTGAAAGGGATCCTTGAATGGCACAGAGCCAACATAGTGATTTCTACACTACCTCCACACCCTGCTGCTGGTATAAGTAAGTGGCCAGTACATCTTTAGACTCCACTGATCCCCAGCTGCTGTAGTGACTCCTTCAGGCTGTCCTGAATTAGTGCAGCCCCCATGATGCTTTCTTTATCTGCTCTTCTTTAATTCTTTTTTTTTTTTTTTTTTTTTTTTTTTTTTACAATCTGGCATCACAAATACTAAGGAACAGCAAGCAATAGTAGAACCTCAATGATTTGCACTAATAACCCCCCAAAGAAGTCTCAGAACACAATAGAACTGATGCAGCTCCACAATCAAGGATCAGCTGGGAAGGGTGAGGCACAGGCAAAGTGCAATTGCACACCTAGTGTGCACTGCAGAGTGACTCCCCCTGGCAGCCTCTTGGAGGAGGGTCCCGGATGTGACTATTGGACCAGAAATTATGCAAATACAAAACCAAATCTCCTGTATGGGGGAAAGAGCACATAGTGGCCATGAGGCAGCCAGTAAGCTGGGCACAGCCTAGGGACTTGAGAGATTGTGTCTCTGAAGATACATATGGGGCACCACTGCACAAGGCAGGAGACAGGAAAGTTGATTTCAACTCCTAGGGCAAATTATGCCTCCCCCCCTCCAAATTGTGGAAGGTCCACATATTGGCTGCATGATGTGGGTTTTCTCTTTTCACAACAGTGTAGAGAAGGTTTGGGGAGCAGGACAAGGAAGAAACGGAGGCTAGGGCATTGGCTCTGCAAAAATGTGGACTCACTGGCTATTTCTCTTGCAGACCAGAGGTCAAGAGCTGCAGGAACTATTGTGCAGAATCATGGCCGAAGATACAACCATCCATGCCCTGGGAGAAAGATAACTCCCTCCCTACTTTCTTCCGAACTCCTCATTGTACAACATAGTTGCTTGATTCTTTTGCTGTAGGCAGGATTTGCCTCTTAGTGAACAAACAACGAAAAAGCAAAGGATATTGCATCTGACCTTCACCACAGTTCTTTGTTTAACTTTAGTTTTTTAAAAAGAGAATAGAAATCACAATTTTTTTTATGCTGATGATGGGATTTGCATATGAGTGAGGTGTGACGGAGAGGTTTTACTACTAGTGCACGAGGCATGGGGAAAAGAAGTATGATATTTTAGTTTTAGATCAAGTAGTTTTGTGTGAAACTAAAATTAATGATTTAAATATTGGAGAGAATTATTTGCAATAAGCTTAAGTTTCACCAAAAATGGATTCAAAGACACGCTGTCTCCTTTCACCTGACCCTTAGTTTTAAGCTGCATCCCCCTAACTTTTTTGCAGTTGCAAAAATCGAAGATGGAGCCTTAGACATAAGATTCGGTATATTTAGAATGTGTTCTTTTGTCTTCTAACATTTTTATTTAAAAGAATAATTTCACTTCACCAACCAGGTATCTTCATCTGAAAGAATGAATT
>NC_048298.1:47148704-47171204 GCF_013100865.1 Trachemys scripta elegans
ATCCATCTACACTCAAACTGACTTAGGACCAATGGAATGATAATTAATTTTGCAGACAAAATACAGTGAAGTTTTGTCATATGTTATTACATTCTGACATTTATAAGACAGTAATGAAGAACTACTATTAAATGCTTTTAGTGATCTTCTGAGCTCCTCACTTAGTGACCAGAAAAATGGTTAGCTTCTGTCAACACCTGTTTTATAGTAAAATTCCAAAATTTTCATAAACATTTTTGGCACTCTTTTAATCTCCTCTCTTCGATGTCTAGTATTTTGTTTAACTCTTGTCATCTTCTTTGCAGTTATGTAATAATCTTTTCTCATCTGTCTTTACATTTTGAGCTAAAAGCAGTTGTTTTTGCAGAATAGTCAGTAGAACTGATTGTGTGCACATGAACAATTGTAATCTAACACCATGTCATCAAGACTGAAAATTGCTCCATAAAATATAAACCATGGTTTGGTGTCCAGAGTTAAAGGATATCAAAGGAAAGATACGATATTATGTTTCCCAATATGTATAGCATAAATGTTACAAATATTATTCATCTGTTCCACTGCATGCAAACTCTAACTTCTTTCAGCATCTGAATATCTCAACAAAAACAAGAAAGATAATTATCTTAAATGACTTTAAAGATGAAAACACTGAATACTGGATAACAAAAATGAAGGTGTAAAAACCTTTCATCACTATCAGTCATTTACTGTAAGTTATTCTTCACTTCACCCCAAATCCTTTCCATTATTACAAAAGTGAAGCAAAGCCACTGTGTTTTCTGTCTTAATCCTCCTTCTCAGATGCCTCTGCACAGCTGTTTTTTTTTAAACCCACAAGCTTCTAGGTGAACTGTGTTCGGAGCACAAGAAGTTAGAGTTCACTTCATAAACCAGGAGCTCTTCAAACTTGGCATAAGCATATTATAGAAATACACACTACTTGTTGGGATAGTGTGCTCTATCTATATTTCATTTTAGTACAGTATACTTGCATTAACTCTATTAACACAGGTATCATACTGTTTCAAGTCAGAGAACCTACAATGTTGTAATGAAGATTACACTAAGAGCAAGGCCTTGATAACTACAGCCATTAGTCCTGTCATCCCCTATAAAGTTAATGGGTCGGAAAAATGGTCAATCTTTGGACTAAAAGTTGATATTTAATTGAAATAAAATGTTTTTTAATTGTAATGGGGATTTTGCATTAGTGTGAACATGGAAAGGTACTAAGGGAGCTAATACCAGGTGACATATTGATTCACATTTTAATACTAATGCAAAATGTTTGAATATTTCAATTTCACAAATAACTGCATCTATTCCTCAATTACAATTTCTTATTTGTTTTAGAAGAGCAAAAGTTATAATTCAATGGAAAAATAAAATAATAAATTGTTCTCCAATGTTTTTTCTCTTGGAGTATGGGATGAAATGATGGAACTGCTGTAAACTCTGATTGGCTCTACACAAGAATGATCAGGAAGCTATGAGTCTCTTCTACATCTTCCGGGAGCAATTGTAACCCAGCACTATACAGTGTTAATCAAAATAGTTTTAGTGACTGTGGATTATAACAAGAGACCTAACTGAAGGACTGTGAAAGGGGTGCCCAAGAATTAACATCACTATATCCTGGAAGGATGGAAGTATTTATAAAAATTAGTTTTTCCTGGAGAGGAAAAGGCTTGAGTTAAGTTGCCTAAAATTCTTAGTATCAATAACGCTTACAACAATATGTGCAGTATATAGTTATTTTTCTAAATGGAATCACTAACAGTAGTTTAAAAAAATCCTTCACAATGAGTAACTTCTTTAATCTACAAACAGATACGGTATATAGCAAAATCATTTTTATATAATAGCACAAAATGCTTTTGAAATTACACTGTAAAGTATTCACAAATAGTCATTCACCAAGAGTGAGAGAAAATATAAAGTAAGCTTTAGAAGTTAATAACAGTTATTCCCCTGAAACTGCAAAACTGTAAGAAAAATGGAGGAAGGAGTTAAAATACATTGCAAAAATTATCACTGTAATTCTGCTATAAAGTTATTATGATACTGAGTTCTTGTGCCTTGTTGTTAAGGTGCTTTTGCTATATACCCTGTAGTCTACGATTTGTAAACACATCGTTTTGATGTTTCTGCCAACATCCCAGCAACAAAGCAGTGCAATTTCAAATGAGCTAATTAACTTAATTGTTGATGAAGCATGAAACAGTTCATTCACCCTGTTAGCTGCACCATGACAACGTAAGAGTCTCAGCCCATGAAGTTACTCATCTATATAAAGCTATCTGTAGTTTTCTATTAAGATTGGTTGCATGCCAAAAACAATATGGTTATTCTGACAAAACCCAGTCCACACTATCAACATAATACAAGTAGTGGCTCAGCATTTCTGTGGCAAATACCCTAGAACACAGAATTGCCAAGAAATTGATAAATTGGAAAAAAAAACCTATTGTACTTTTAAGCTGTTAGAGATCTACGTAATCTATTTTCTAAACATTTAGACTTAGGCAGCTATTTAGAAAACTAACAACTGCAACTGGAAAGTTTTTTTCATTAATGATTAATACTGAAAGGTATAAACCCACCCCTTCAAGTGTTTTTAGTTGTATCAATCTTATGCACATGTAAGAGAAAAGGCAAGGCTAAAGTTACCAAAGAAGGGTTAAATGGCCACATCTGGTACATTAAAATGGTGTGTGCATTGTTATATATTGCACACACATAAATCCTGTTTGCACACAGATGCACACATTATATGTACCTATATGCTTTACTCAAACTATCAGAATTTACAATGTATTTTTACATACTTTTGCTATCAAACATAAAACCAAAGCATCTCTTCAAATTTTCCAAGACTCCATTTCAATAAAGGGATAATAATAGGATTAAACACTGTGCGTTTGAAAGACCTGCAAAAGTGTTCTACATGAAAAAAAGGATAACAATTTGACCGTCTGCAGATGGCCATGATTATCCAGTTGCTTGGACTGTACACATGAACTCTGATATGCTTTACAGTAGAACTTTCCTAGCCATCTTTATCGTTCCTTAGTCTTAAACAGCCCCTTTATCCAATGAATAAAAATCAACCTACTTTAAAAACTGTCCAAAATCTTCACAAATGCTTTCACAGCCAGGCCATTTGCAAACTCCATGGCCATAGAGAGTATGAGAGGCCCCAGTCTCCTCGTGTGACGAGCTGTAGCAAAAGAATACGGCATCAGATTAATCTCAAAAGCCATAATCGTTGGAGGCTGCTAGCGCCTGTCAGGTTACGATCAGTGACAAACAGGTCAAAACAGGTCAATTCAGCTCAGAGCAGTCAGAAAAATTTAATCGTTCTATTGAATAGTTCAACTGCCAAGGCTAGATGATGTTCCAATTAGAGAAGAAATAGAGCCAAAGATGACTGTTAATAAAGGATGAAAAAATAAGATGACTGTATAATATCATATGCTAATTCTGCCATATGACCTCAGCGTAACATTTTACCTATAAATAAAAAATACACTCAGAAATGATCAATTCTGAAAAGAAATATTTAAGATGGACAGCAGGAACTTATGAATAATGTGAATGTTACTGTACAATCTTTTATATTTTCTGGGGATTTATATATTAAGGTGACTTACATTAATAAATATTTCCCTTTACAATCATTGTTTCCATTAGCAGCTCTAGGTTTCATGAAAACAAGCCCATATTCCATTTCATTTTTTATAAAAGTCTGCAATAGTTTTATCCTTATGGAATCATTAAAGAGGTTTTATTTCTTTTCCCTTCACAGAGATGAGTATTAGCTACAGCAGGGGTAGGCAACCTATGGCACGGGTGCCGAAGGCAGCACGCGAGCTGATTTTCAGCGGCACTCACACTGCCCAGATCCTGCTCACTGGTCCTTGGGTGCTCTGCATTTTAATTTAATTTTAAATGAAGCTTCTTAAACATTTTAAAAACCTTATTTACTTTACATACAACAATAGTTTAGTTCTATATTATAGACTTATAGAAGGAGATCTTCTAAAAATGTTAAAATGTATTACTGGCACGCGAAACCTTAAATTAGAGTTAATATATGAAGACTCGGCACACCACTTCTGAAAGATTGCCGACCCCTGAGCTACAGATTCCAAAGGAATACACCAACTTCTCCAACATATAATCATCACATTACTCTTAATTAAAATAACAGCATAAAAGTATCCAGAGATGTTCCATTTTTGAAATAATAAAGTTAACAGAAAACTGCTCTGATACTCAAATGAAGATTCTGGACATTATCAAATTATAATCTCCTATTTTAAATGTTACAATAATGAATGGGAATGTTCCTTTGAACATACAATCGTTTACTATTTAGAATTCGTTATAGCCAAGTTTAAATTTACCTTACATAAGAGATCATCAGTATCAGTCATTTTAAGTGCTGAAAGGTAACAAGGAGGAGTCAAGAATATCTGTACACTGAGCCTGAAAAGGCATATTTATAATATTAACACTTAGAGCCAAATTCTGCTGTGTTACAGTGTCACAATTTACAGTAACTACTGGAATGATTCCAATGAATTAAGTCAATGGAATTACTTCAATGCACATAAGTGCAAAATTTGGCCTTTAGTGTTATTTCTTCTTTAGTGCTTTCCTCAAAAGTTTCAAATATATATTTTTTAAAACAGCATAAATTTAACTATGCAATAGTGTGTATGGACTTTTTAAGCTGAATTACATCTTCAATCTGTTAGATATCCTGCTTACACTTTCTGTGACTAGACGGATTTAATACTGTAGGCCTCAACATGGCTTCTAATTCTGTGAATGTAGTTGTTTGCCAGCAAAGCATCTACAAATTTGCATCTACAAATACCAGCCAGCACATGCAAATTACCAGTTGGATGTCTAACTGTCACCAGTGGTACCAAAAGTTCACTGTGGGTGCAAAACTGAAGGCACATTATTTGTGTACTCAAAGTTGCACTTGCAAAATTAGAGGCATTTGGTGAAAATCATGCTATGTGATTTAACATACTGGAAAAATTATGATTATCTAATCAACCTTCAACGTTCTGTATTTTTTCTGATTTTTAGTAAAGAAACTTATGATTTCAAATAATACAACTCATGATGTGAAATAACGATGTCTGTCTTTATTGTATGATCATAACTGTAACAAAAGCAAAGTTTTATGTCAGATGATAAGCACAGTAGGAATCTCATCAGAATTACCTGTCTCGCCTTGCATTTAGAACTGAAGACTGTCCATTCACTATGGAATGATGAGTTATTGGTGGTGATGCTTTGGAAGTGGTGGAGGAGGTAGTAGAGGAGGAATTGTTAGTAGAGAGGTCTAGCCCTCCATGTTTAATGCCATTGTCTTCCATACTGTGAACTCCAGTCACTTCTTTCCATAACTGCTGAATCTCAGCAGGACTTAAGCCAGCTATAAAATGAAAGAGAGCCCCACTAATATAACAAAGTAAGAGTTTCATATAATGAGCTCAGTGTTATTAATGGATTAATGCCAACAATAAAGGTGATGCTGTTTTTCCAGCACAATCGACATGTAGTAAAACAATTTCATTTTTCCTCTATCGGCACCCAATTAATTTAGCTGCTTTTCTCTTGTGCTACAAACAGTCAATTAAAAAAAGGTCACCAATTTTAATATTATTATGCTTCTTCTTAAAACACTTGTTCAAGGTTCAAAGAGGGCAAACTACAAAGACTGACTGGTAACTCTTGTTTGAAAAACAACTATTAAAGTAAGTTTTAAAGGAGATTTTCACTGTCTGTAGAATCAATTTCTTGTTACACAGACATGACTCAATGGATTCAAAGTTCACTCAGTTCTTCAGAAGTACTTCTTAACCAACAATGAAATGGAAATAGAAAAATATATCCGATTGCACTAAGGATACAAGCATTAATTTTCTTTTTAAATGAAAATCAAATCAAACTCATAGGACCAAACTGAAATCAATGAAATTGCAACAGGTTTAAAGTTAGGGCAGAATCTGGCCCACTAACTTCAATCAGCAAAGACAAACTTTAATAGTTTCAGCCATCTATTAACTAGCATTGTTTAATTAACAAAATTTACCTTCTTTAAAATGTAGCTTGAATGGGCAAAAAAACAATTCTTTGGATGAATAACCAAGTTGCTCAAGTTGCTCTGTCTCACCAATCAGCCAAAAAGGCAATAGAACTGGTCCCTTGAAGATTCACTCTGAATGGATGAATCCCCGAGTAGTGTAGTGTCATCATAGCAGTTCCTTTGCTAGCCTTTCTCCCTACCCTGTTAGGGGAAGGAGACTGGAGGGCCTGACTAGGAGACAGGGGTGTCCCTATGCCTCAGCATCATCAGTCTCTCTTGGGGTCATCGGAATAATTCAGAGAATCCTTGAGGCTTCTCTAATATATGACTGGGACTGTCCTAGACTTGGATTAACCCCATTATTGGAGAGTTGTAAAGATGGCTTCAAGCCACCGTTGTCTTTTCCCCCAGTTGTGAGTCATGCTGAGCATAGTAGGGATACAGCCTGAAATAAGGACCGACATCTCTTATATGTTGCATTTATATATTTGCAGTCAGGACTGTGTGACTACAGTGTCTGTGTTTGTCCCATAAAAGTTATAGATGATAAGAGAGAGTGTTGTCAAGTATTGTCCTTCATTCATACATTTTGCAAGAAAGTACAGAAATTTCCATCATAATTTGTTGTTGGCTTGCAGGAAAGGAATGCAAAATATGTGTAACAGAAGAATATGATCACTTTCTCCTCCCATGCCCATCTGTATGTGACTTAGGAAGTTGTGACATTTCTTCTCAGATGTAAACTTTGTCACAGTTGTCTGTTGATTTTGTCACCACCAGACAGGATTACCTTTGAAGACTACTCCAACACGCGTAGAACAGAATGAGAAGGCTCATTAACTCAGCAGAGATTTGTATCACACCCATGCTTTGTAGGTTGCACTGCCTACCAATTTATTTCTGGGTATTTGTTTTTCCATTCAGCTGAACGGGTGGATTTGATCTATATAGACTGGCTTGGTTTGGGTCATGGCTATCATAACTACCTCTCTTTTATGTATCATCTCAACAACTGAAATCAACTAAAACACTCTTGCTCACAGTAACTAGAGTTGCATGGTGGAAAGGAAAGGTGTTCTCAGTGGGTGGCCTTTAACTCTAGATTTAGCTTCTTCCCCATTGTTCTGACAAAGCTCAGTTTATTGACCTTCAGAGAACGATGAAAGGTTCATCTATTCGTTCAGGCTTTTGATTGAGCGGGTGGCTTTAATGGGTGAATGAGATTCTTTTTCAGGAGATAAAGAGATGTTTTTCATTGACTTTTTAGCAAGTTTTCTCTTTGCTAGCTAATATTTTATATTGAATGTACATGAGCTCACATTGCTAAAAATTGGTGCAATTTAAAACCCACTGAAAAATAAAATATATTCTTCAAAATCTGTCAACAACTATCTTATTAGGAAGCATGCAAAGCCATGGAAGCCAGACTGCACACTTTGCTAGTTATTCACAGAAATATCTTGTTGTCCAGATAGCCTGGAAACCAACTGGATGGAAATTGAGATCTTACTTTTTATTCCATTATTCTATATGATAATTGCTATATTTACTTCTTCTCTATCTTAGATTCTAACAAAGTGGTGCCCTATGTTAACTACAAAGTGGAAAAAAAAAAGGTTGATTTGGAAGCACAACTCAAAAATTGGAGTTTATACGGTTTGTATAGCAAGGAAGTCAGACTTACTATTTTTACTGAATCAGGCCTATGGGTAACAGGAGACAACATGACAATGGTAGCAATAGTTGTAACTGTTTCTAATCAAGTTAAGTAATTACTACACAGTTTATATAAAGTAGTTTGCAGCAACTCTGCAAATAATAAATGTAATTACTGTAAAAAGTAGTCAACCATTAATATGATGATCACAGATCAAATCAAACAGTAATGGAGTCAATTCAGAGAGTGGAGAAAAATGATACATTAAACACTCTTAAACATTTCCCTTTCTCTTGCAGCATTAACTCTCTGTCCTAATTTTTTATTGTTTTTTTAAAGATAATTTTTTTTTTTAATTAGAATGAAAATGTCTTCTCCATTCTCAGCAGCAAGGAAATTTGATTGGAGCAGCAGGTGGATGGCCTTTCCTTGGTCGTGAGGGGAGAATATAAGATTGGCTGTGCGGGGACATTTTCTCCTTCTGTTGTCCATTCCAAGTGCAAGAAAACATGCCTGTGAAGGGGATAGCTTTCTCTAACTCCATCTACCACTCATTGGCCTAATCAGTGGGGTGGGGGGAGAGATTGAGTGAACTGACTGGCTCTTGTGTGCCACCCTTTGTTTAACACTTTCCTGGGCATCCAGCGGTCACCTTCCTGGCCCACACTCCCTGCTCAATAGCTAAGGTGTAGTTTGAACCACATTTCCAGTAAGTTTTGGGTCTGCTGATATTGCTCGAGTTTTGGGGAACCCAAATTTCTGGCTCTGGGGATATTTAGCAAGGTATCCTTGAGCTTCTTTGTTTCATTTGCCTTTTTCACAGCACCATTTATGTTAAAAGACAAAAGGACAGGAATGTAAAAGTAAGGAAGTTAATAGGGCATGAGGTCACTTAATACTGTACTGGACCCAAAAGAATGCTTGGTATTTTGAAAAGAGTTTAGATAAGTCTCTTTCTTCGCTTTCCTCCACTCTCTTTTTTATTTATTTAGTTCTTAGTGATTTTAAAATCTATCCCTGTGACTGTGTTTAATTCTCCTACATGGCTTGATCAGCAGTAAGATCAAGTATTTAAGCAGTATTAAATTCTTCTGCATTTATCTAGCATCAGTGTAGCATGATATAGAAGTTTCTCATTGTGAGACACAGTTTATTAGGCATTCAATAGTGGAGAGATTGTATCTTGTTACAAGGTTAATGCTAAAATTACACCTCCTTTCTAACAGCTTATTTGTTGCACCTGAACATCTAGAAAATGTTATAAATGTTCTAGTTGTGACAAGGTAGAAGTTATACTTCAACATAAGTACTATTTTTCAGGGGCAAGCATCACAGCATTTTGAATCTGCTGCCCCCTCACAGTTAAATTTAGGAAGTTGTTCAATTTAGGCTTAGTGAATGCAAAAACCATGTTTGGTTTATGCAACTGTCATTGACAATCTGTATTTTAAAAGCATATTTTCTGATCTTTTTGAGTTATAAACAAGAATCTCCTTGTGTCTTTCAGATATGCTAGTCATTCATTCAGTTTATCACATCCATATAGAAGAGTTTGTATTATCCAAATGGAAACAAACATCTTTATATTGACAAGTTAGGGATTTAAGTGCAGAACTATTCACCAGCCCCATATTCAACCACTGCACATGAATAGTGGTTTCTTAGACATCAGAATTACACAGGGGCCCAATAATCTTTGGAAGGATTTTGTGGATGTGTAAGACATCTGGAATTTCAAATATAGTAATTGAGGATTCCCTTATGTATAAAGGGTAGAGTCCTTCCTGTATCACAGGTAATTATTCATTTCACATACAAAATGTCTTTCTACTGCATTCCACATATACTCTTCCTCTTCCAGTAAATTTTAGGGCTGAGATGTTTACTCTGCATCACAGAAAATATATGACATGGAACTTGGTTAAGTGCGGACATCTTTATTTTCATAAGGACAATAAGAGAGAAGACTGATCCTCTTCCCATATCCACTAAGCCTAAGTCGGGGCAGGAAGAACTCCCAGGTTCAAGGTAATAGTATGAGGATGTTTTATATGGGTGACTGCTATGTGGGCCTGTCTCATCTGATTGACCATTGATTATTTTTGATTTCACTACTCAAGTTAGACTGTAGTTTAGGCACATCCTTGTCTAAGGGGCATAGCTGCACTGTCTCTGGAGAAGCCCAGGGAAATAACTTGGATTAAGAGTCATAATTCCTAATCTTCTCCACTCTTTGCTCCAAAGAGGGAAATAATCTGCTACAGCCCTTTACACGGTGTAGAGTCCTTCTTTCCATCCTTTCTAGCTTCTACTCTGCTGACCAGCACATTGAAGGTGTGCACAGAGTTAAGGCTCTCCCATTCTCTGCCTCTTTGTGCCTACCTAAATCTAGTCCCATATTTATTTTTTAAACCACAGTTTCCTTATTTTCTTTATTAAAATATATTTCTGCATTTCCTTTCTCCATCCTTTTTCTGCCCTGCACCTTATAAAATGGATATCAGAGCTAAAAGAGAAAAGGGGCATCCTTGACCAGTATCTGTTCTGATTCAAAAGCACAGAACAGATGCAAACCAAAGAGGTTTACTTAATTTAGATGATAAAATTACGGAAATATTTTAAATGTGGATATTTCCCCCTAATATTTTAACTCTTTAGTAGTTTTTTTCATTGTTAGTTCAGTTACAGCTAATCCTTCTAGGAAGCCATACTCAGGGGGAATTAGGAATTAAGGCACAATTTAATAGTTCTGCTAAAATAACTATTAAAAGAAAAAACACCAATTAAATATAAATTATTTTATATTTGTTTTTCTATTAGAAATGTGTGAATGACTGTTGTATTAGACTGTTGTCAGGAACGGTCTAGATAATACTTAGACCTGTCATGAGTGCAGGGGACTGGACTAGATGACCTCTTGAGGTCCCTTCCAGTCCTATGATTCTATGTATGACTATCAATGTAATTGGGTATGAGTTCTGAGAGAAATCTAGGGGGATCTCTCAATGTTAGGAAAAACCCGAGGAATTCCTCTTGCAACACATGGCATAAGAGAGGAATTCAGAAAGTAAAGCTGTTCAGAGAGATATTTCACTTCAAGTATTTTTTCCCCCTTCTAATCTCATGTTGCTTTATGGAAAAGGAAATCAGTATTGCCAAACTGAAACATTCAAAAATCATAAGTCAGGATCGTCAAAATCATGAGATTTAATATAATAGTAAATTTGGGGTTATTTTTGTTTCTGTTTTTGAGCCTTTACAGAGTGCTTGGGTCACATTTTCAAGCATCTATCTGTAACCACACAGGTTAGAAATTTACTTTTAAAAAAAAAAATGAAAGCTGAGATTCTCATGTAATTAAGGTTTAATTAGGAAATGCCTGTTCGTTGAACCCAAAACGTCTCACAAAAGTGAGTTGTGTTCAACAAACTTTTGCTAAATCTCAGGCAGGGTTCTGATGGAACCCTGTCAGTTTGCCTGCTGGAATGCTGTGCAGCCCCACCATATGGTCTGCTTCAGTGCCAGGGACCTCAGGCTTGTGGGAGCCTATAGCTCTGGGGAAGCCCCACCATGCTGGAATTTCTAGACTCCCTGATGTGGAGCTGGGAGACTGAAAACCCTGGGAGGCCTGGAGCTGGGGCTCTCCGGTCTTCCAGACTCCCAGTCCCTTGGGAGGAAGCCCAGAAGCCTTGGGAGCCCAGTTCTTTTGGGCTGCTCCAGTCCCTTGCCTGGGAGCACTTTCTCTCTGGTCCTGTTCCTTCTCTCCATGAGCCTCTGCTCTTCCTAACTAGCTCCCCTGAGGAGCCTCTCTCCTCAGGACCTTCCTCTGTTCTGGGGCCCCCTGACTGAGCACTCACCAGTCTTTATTATGCTCAAGTGCTCCTTACCTAATTAACTGCCACCCACCTACTTAGACAATTAACTATCCACAGGTGGATCTGGGTTGGTTCATTTTCCTTAACAGAGCTGTCACAGGTAGGCTGGACCTCAAGTAGACCCCCTCAAGGCCAGCACTCTGCGACATGGAGTTTTAAGTAAAATGCCAAATGGCCAAAACACAAGATTCATATTAAAACTGTGACAGCTGGAAATGCTGGGATACTATATTTAAGTTGTTACTTATCCCACATTGTTCCGTCCCCATTTTGTCTGTATGAAGTACCCTCCCCCTGCGCTCATCTAACTTCCAAGTCTCAAGTCTTGCAATTTGTACCTGATGAATGAACCCTTATGTCCATATAGAGTCTCATATAAACCAAGCAAACTCTACTTGGACACAGCCCACAGAGAACTCATTGAAGGATCGGGGGGTCCTAAAGAGCAGATATTTTATAATTTACATGAAAGAGATCTCTAACTTATCTCTGTTCTGTAATGTAAGTAAAAACGAAACTAAAGTTATGTGCCACATAGGTGATGGCAGAATAGAGTTCTTAACATGTGAAATCTTTGGCATTCCCACAGTATTTATTCCTAAGTAAATTTACCATTCATAATTCTGAGTCCCCCCTTTCTCCTAAACGACTAAATACTGAATCATCAGGGCTGACGCAATTCATTAGGTGACCTAGGCGATCCCCTTAGGGCACTACAATTTGGGGGGTGGTGACCGCAGCGATATTTCGGCGACGGGACCTTCCGCTGCCTCTGTGGGGGGCAGCATTTCTGGGCGGGAAGAAAAGCTGGCGGCATTCCTGTGAATCATTAATGTACAGTAACTCCCCACTTAACATCCTCTCGCTTAACGTTGTTTCGATCTTACGTCCCTGCTTAATTACAGAACATGCTCCATTAAAAGTTGTGCAATACTTCGCTATAACACCATTTGGCTGCCTGCTTTGTCCACAGCTGGCAGCTCCCCATCAGCTCCCCTACGCCCCCCACCCCCCCGTGCCTCCTGCCCGCCGGCAGACCCCGCGGATTAGCGCCTTCCCCATCCTCCCCCCCCCTCTTGCCCATGGCAATCAGCTGACTTGCGGCGTTCAGGAGGGGGGGAGAGGAGGAGTGAGGACTCGGCAAGCTGGCTCCCCCTCCCTCACCGAATGACGCAAACCAGCTGATTGCTGCGGGCAGGAGGCAGGGGATGGAGCGGGGAGGAGCGAGGATGCGGCATGCAGAGTAACGGGGGAGGAGATGGGGGAAGAAGAGGCAGGTTAAGGGTGGGGGCTTGGGGGAAGGGGTGGCGTGGGCTGGCCGAGGGTTTAGTCCCTCACCCCTGGTGCTTGCAGAGTAGGGGAAGCTGCCACTGCTGCTGCGCAACATGCTTCTCCTAGCTTACAGCACGTTCAGCCTCCTGGCCTGCCTCATTGTCTCCAGTGCCAGTGGGCTGTGCCTATGTGGGGTAAGGCGGGGGCACCTCCCAACTACAGTACTGTACTGTATGGCAAAAAAAAATAAATCCTGGAATCTAACCCCCTTATTTACATTCATTCTTATGGGGAAATTGGATTCACTTAACATCGTTTCACTTAAAGTCGCATTTTTCAGGAACATAACTACAACGTTAAGTGAGGACTTACTGTATTAGTGACAGTGTCTGAGATTTTCCATTAACATTTTGCACTCAGAAATCTTGGTCCCAATGACAAAGGGTTAAAGAGTGTTTTCCAAAACCATCACCTTCTTGTAATTATATGTAAGTCACAATTCTCCATTAGTGACATCACAATTTATTGACATGAAAATTATTGTTATTGTTTTTCAAAGGATGGTTAAGAAAAGGAATCCTGAGATATAAAGATCCACTCCAACAAATTCCAGCAAATAAGTCAATTTAGCATTACAACAATTTTTAATTACACAAAATAGGGGACTATTTCTTTAAAAAAAATTAAGTTTGGAAACAGCCTTTTTATATATCAGTTGCCCACTTTCTCTTGTATCTGTTCACTTATGTTAAATGAAGTGATTACATTCTCACTAAATCAGTTTTCTGTAGTTCCTCAGTGTAAATCAATGGTGCTTGAATTGTGTTGCCCTTAGAAATTGTTTTCAGCATATAAGTCTAATAAATATGCATTTTATACCTAAGAAAAAGCACTCAAAAGCAGTTTTCTCTAGTAAAAGCATGTAGTAAAATTTATCAGCCTCAAGAAAACTATGTAGTGCAATAATATTAACAATAATAGTTTATTATTAAAGTATGGTTTAAATGCAATAAAAGGAAACTTCTGAAGTTCAGGTCAAAATGGAATGATTAAAAACAAGTTGTGAATTAGAAATAAGTTAAGTCATATGTTGTTTATATACCTTGTGGCAGAGACTGGACAGGAAGAGCAGACTGGCCAGGTGGGATGGAAATGAGTCCCTGACGCTGAAGATTCAGCAGATGTTGCTGCTGCTGGAGTTGTTGCATCTGGAGGAGCTGCTGCTGGAAGACAAGCTGCTGGGCTGCCAACTGCTGCTGCTAGGAAAAAAAAACAACAACAAACACAGCAGAGAATAAAGTCTGCAATGAAGGCTGCAAGACGAAAATGTAAACTCCACTTGTTTCCCCTTTCATCTCAACTATTAAATAATAATATTATTTATAGAATACTCAGACAGTGGAAGCATTTTGAAATTTTCCATTATTTTTATTCCAAACTGCTAGGTTGTTAGGGAAAAAAGACAAAATACAATTAATAATACGCTGCAGAAAAGAGAAAGTAGGTAACAGCTGTTCAGAAATAAAAAAAAATCAGCTCATGGCAGATGATAACAAATATATCTATGCTAAAAGCGTAACTCTTTACAACAGTTTGTGATTCAACTGTTCCATTCAGTTTTTCCGACTGAATAAGTTCGGTCCGCAGTGGCCCATGAATGTGGTCTCCAGTGATCTATTAGTAAACTGGGATGTAGCCTTCATTTCACTGGCCTGTTAGCTCACTCTCTTCTCTTGTTGGAATATATTAAAACCAGCATCACATTCAAGACAAAGAAGTGCCCTATTATAAGTAAAAGTATAACTTTCAATTTTGTGAGGCATTACAAGACAAACTGGAGTTTTTTAGACTCAGGGGGGTATAAGAAGGCAGTCACATGTCAGAGAAAGACAAGCTGCTATGGAAGACCTTTCCTTTTTAGTTTGGGGAAAAGAGAAACTTCTGATGCGCTCACTGGAAAACAGACTGCATAATGGAGCAAGTCATGTGGATTGCCCAGAGCCTCGGGAGAAATAAGGGAGCAATTTCTATTCCGTAGTTGATGGCTGTCTGAAATTCTATTCACAAATCCAAACAGAAACAAAGCCTCAGGAGGTCAGAACTGTTTCCTGTACGTTTGCATAATGGGCAGCTTGAAGACAACGTCTCCGATACCTGCTGATCAATTTAACTACTTCAACATGTTTTGTTTGTATTATGTTTATATTTGATGCAGTTTGCTGACAAGTGCAAGCTAGGCCTGAGAAGCCAGCTTGTCAGGTTGATTTATGAGCACATCAAACTGTAACTTTCTCCTCGCCACTCCAAACCTACAGTAGCAGTTCATTAATCAGGGGCCTGCGACTTTGAAATCTGTGCTCCACCATTTTTTTTTTTAAACAATGGGCTAAATTTGCATGCGCTCTGAGCTGTACCACAGAGGAAAGTAAGGTTCCCTCACCAATTTAGATTCTCTGTGAATACAAGATAATCAGTACTTTGTCCACCACACAGTTTGCTCTTTGTATACTGTGATTCATTAGTGAATATTAGATGACAGCAGCACTGGGTTGTAATCCTCAAATCCCATACTCACCCCCCCCCCCAAAAAAAGGGGAGGGGAGTGGCAGAATTCTACTGTCACTGTTATTAATCTCAGGGAAAAAAGTATAAGAATACGTCTTTGACAGGAAGAACCTTGTTATCAAAAAAGACCTCAAACTTTTCTTGTCCCTTCTTTTCCCCTTCTCAAGCCCGAACTATTACGTATCAGTGAGTTGCACAGATCTTACCTCTTTTGCTTGCTTTCCTGGATGCTGCTGTTGCTGTTGCTGCTGCTGTTGCTGTTGTTGTTGCTGCTGCTGCTGTTGTTGCTGCTGCTGTTGTTGTTGCTGCTGCTGCTGCTGCTGTTGCTGCTGCAAAAGCTGAAGATGTAACTGCTCTTGCTGTTTCTTGTAAAACTCTTGTAGTTGTTGCTGAATAAACCATTTTGACTTTAATAAATAAAGGCAAAAGTTTCAAGTATTATAAATCTCCTAAACTCCTCTAGATTGGCATATGGTAGAGTAGCCATTAAGATTCACCTCATAACAAAAACGTGTTTGATTTGAAGAGGCAGATCTACATACATTTTTTTCCAAGGCGGCTCTGAAATTTTCCAATGCAGATTCCAAAATATCCTAAACAGAAGGGTATAGAAAATCTGTATTCTAACGGGAATGCAGTAGAGCCAAATTAACTCCCCAGATTATTACACCTACATTCCTCATATAGCCAATATAACAAATTCGAAGCTGTACTCTCCCACTTTGCAAGAAGTCAGTTAGACCAAACAAATCGTCGATTTCGTAGGGAAAAAAATTAATTAATCTGTCAGCCTGTACAGCAGGATGCCAGATTTGCAATTGAAGGTGAATTGCCTGTAATGATCATGATACTAGATATCAAAGTGTTTAACATGAAAGAAATAAGATTAACAGACACATTATTTTCTCTGTCATAATTAAGTATACACCCAAAAATATAGTTGAAATTGTAGTCCCATGTTGTATTGATGTACTGAGCACTGACACTGTCTTTATTGTAAGAATGAATTTTCATTGATTCTTGGTTTAGCTGCCAGGTTTTGTGCTAAGGGAAATGTAATCATCCCTCCTCTTTCTAATCTCTATTGGAACTAATTTTTGGAAGGAAAATAAATAAACAAAGGAATTACTTTCACCTTTAATGAAACAAGCTGGTAAGTTCAAATTTCATAACCACATTCTACTTATATGACTAAAGGGAGTACTAAAGTGTTATGAATTTTAAAGTAACAATTATCTACAAGTCTATTTACACTTCCTTTGGCAAGTCTACAATTCAAATGTGCCTAAGCACTTGAAAATTTAAATACTGATTTGCTCAGTGTTCATAACGCATCTGCCATTGCTGTTATTTTATACACAGCATTTAATGTTTTAAATTTGCCTGTAGATTGACACATTTTTGCAGTCACGGTAAGAAATCTGAAGACTAGGAATCTGAACATTCATTTTTTTCATACTGTCTTGAGTAAAGAAATATGAAACACTAGAAAATCAGTCCCATGTAAGCATAGCTAATACCTAAGAACATGCCTTGGGTTATGGTAACAGTCCAAAGCAGGTAACCCACATTACCTGCTGTAACATAACTGCTTGCTGCTGTTGAAGAAGTGCTTGAAGTTGCTGTGGAGACAAAACTTGCTGTTGGAGAATCTGCTGCATTTGCTGAGGGGTGATCACCTGGGGAGTCATCATGGCCACTGACACAGGCACCTGCACAGAGAAAGGAAGATATCATCATCAAACACATTTTAGCTCATCTGCATCACAGCTGTATGTCTTCTTTTTTATTTTGTACCAAAGATGGACCATAATATTTATCACTGTAAAGTTCCACTCTCAGTAAAAATCTGTTATTTTAAGACCACAGTGCTGTGGCACTCTATTTCCAGAGGCATCAGATTTGATCAGACTCAAGCTTTATGTTTTACATCTCTTATGTATTACTGCAAGAGATTTAAACATTGGCTAGCATAAATGTGTATTTAAAAATAAATGATCACATGGTAGGGCTCTCAACACTTCATAATCAATCATCTTATCGAGTGTCATAATGTTATACATAGAAAAACCTATTGAGACTGTTTCAAAAGATATGTCTAAAACAAACATAAAAAATTAAGCATCTGAAAGCAATATAGATACATCTTACACAATACAGATATCTAGATTAGCAAAACATATGTACAATGCTTTATTTTAAATATAAGAAAACCTTTCCTGTTAGGTTTGTTCTTTTAGTAAGTGTTGATTGTACCAGAAAAAAAACAGCACAGATATATCCAGTGAAACAAGGGACATTATCCTAGAACCCTGGCCTCTCTGGACAAACTGTATTTTTTCAGGATTTCCTGACTTAAAACCCAAAGCTTGGAAATCTTCACATGAGCCAATTTAAAGTTTGTCCATTAAGCTCTTGGAGAATGTTTCTGTTCAAGGTTCTTTTGTGAATATCACTTTCTTTTCTGTGTGCTGTGCAATGAGAGTGAGTGAGTGTGTGTGTGTGTGTGTGCATGCGCGTGTGTGTCAGAGAGAGAGAGAGAGAGAGAGAGAGAGAAGCAGACAGCAAGGGTGTGTGTTTGTGTGTGAGAGAGAAACCTTGTATAAGAGCCTGAGATATGTGCTCAGTGTCTGCTGTACATGCACAGTCTGAAGGCGTTGCTTCAACTAACTAGTACATAATCAAATACCTTGTCACTGTGCCAAGTTTGCAACCTTTGAAAAAGCAATCACTTTCTTTTCTAGAAAAAACAATTCACTTTTACTGTAAATAAAAGCAATCATTAATAAAAATATTGTTTTGCCACATGTTCTCAGGACACTATGGTACTTTGCAAAGCAGCAAAGGTTACTATTATTAATAGATTGAATCCCAAATGTGTCTTAATGATCAACGCTTTCCTAACATATCTGGTAAAATAATCTATTCTGTGGAAAATGATGGCTGTGTGCAAACCAAAACTTTTATAGAAAAGAAAATGGAAATGGAATGAATATGATGTTCTGAACTTTGAGTTTATAAGAAAATATAGTGAAATTACCCCAATTCATTTAATAGTAAACAAAACATCATTGGTTCACATTTACCATCACATAAACTTCGATCTGAAAATGTTGAATGTTACACTTGATAAGCTACAGTAATGTAATGTACAGAATTTGAATATAAATGTATTACTATGTGACTGTAAAAATGACCACAATAATAAAAAGTCCAATATTCTTGTGTAGAGACCCTAGTTAAATAATTATAATCAAAATATTTCAGAAATGCTTACTGTAAAATAAAAGTGGCAGAGACAAAAACAGAATCCACTTACAATAAGTTATTTAGTGATGGTTAGAAGTGTTGTGATGTTAAAATGATGCATCTGTTTACAGCATTGTTTGTTCTAAGCCTACGAAGTCACAGAGAGAAGACAAATCAGTCTGAAAAAGTTTTGGGATGTACGAACTCAAATTCAACCCTGAGTTGATAGGAGTTTCAGCTATTTACTCCAGGTCTGAATTTGCTTTCTTTCAAGAATTTTGCTTCAGTGCTGCCATCTAACTGACATAAGTCAAACTGAAATGAAAAGGAAGAGAGAAAGGCAGGCCCTTTAACAATTAAACCACTAAATTAACCTTTAAACCTCGGAGGAGTTTCTCTATCTATTAATATATTACCTATAAACTATACCACATGGCATAGGCCTTGCCACACTTGTGTTCCCTCGCTATGTCACACTTCTTCTTACATGTTCACCTGGACCAATATAGATATATTGGACCAGATTCTCAGGTGGTGTAAATCAGCACAGCACTATTAACTTCAATGGAAGTGGTTTACTGGTTTAAACTTTAAGAATTTGAACCATAGTATGAAGCAGAGGCATTTTGTGAGATAATTCTATATTCCATAATACAACTGTCTATACCTGCCAGTTCACAATTCGCATTTCTGTTTGCTCATGTAGTGTATATTGCAAGTCTTGTTGGGGTTGTACTTGTTTGTGCTCCAAGTGACTAGCCAAACTTGCCTTGTTAGTTTATTCCTTCATGCAAGTTCTCCCATTGCAATAGTTTTCTCTGTTTTTCAACTATATCTTTAGAAGTAAACAACCTAATTTGTCTTTTTTCTACATTGTACTGGATAAAAACACAAAGCAAAGAAACTGGCAAAAGCTGTACTAATTATGGCCTTTAAAATGTTTTGAGTGAGAATCCAAACATGCTTAATACTTGTAGCACCATATCCAGTGTACAACCATTTACCTACAGCTAAGAAACAAGCCATTTTGGAAGCTATTGAATACCCATGAATTCTGATGGTAAATCTGCACAAATTTTGCTTACACATTTGCTTACAAATTTATTACACATAGATGTTTCTGACTTGCACTTCTATTGCTTTGGTGGGATGGGCCAGTGCACTGTCTAGGATTAAAGAACATTAGAAAACTAGCCGTTTTAGCCTACATGTGTATGTTTGTTTGCTTTTCATATCTATAGTTTTTAGTGTTTCTGAGATGATTTTTTAAAAATTAAATGGAGGCAAATTTTAGCTTTATTCATACAAACAGCCTTCAATACAACCAACTCACTGTCAACAAACCTCAAATATAAACGCCATGAGCAGTTGAAAAAAGACAATATGAAGCACATCATATCTATTTTACATTCATGACCTCTTTGTTATAAGATGTCCTCCAGGTTTCTGAGTTATATACAATACAGAGGAGGTTACGCTACACCAAATAATTTCCATATGTTCTGTTCTTTCCAAAATTGCCTTTACAGCCACTGTACTACAGAAGACTAGCAAACTTTGGGCTCTGTGACTGTGGAAGCTACTGCTGCTTCAAATTTGAATCCATAATGACAACTTATGTGACTGCTTAGGCTTACCCTATTGCGAAGGAGTTTGATTTTACTTCACTTATCTGTTGTCTTGCCATATATGGCAACTGAGATCACGAGAATGATGGTGGAGGATGTGCTGAGTGTTTCCGCCATTGTCTGCATGCAGTAAGCAGGTTCTATCTTGCTTGAGGAATTAAAAGTAAAGGGGTATATTTGGCCACAATATTTTATTTCCTTGCTGATGATTCGACAGAAGCCAGCCAAAGAGAGGTGCTGGGGTCCATAAGATCAAAATATTCCTCTTTTCCTAGTGGTATTTGAGGGAGGGAGCCTCCCACCCCCACTTTCCCTAAAACAATGATTGGGGATGATAGTGGTCCCTAATCCCTTCTCCCAATTTAAGGTGGCTGTTTCTTCCAAGTTACAATGGGGGAAAATGTGTTCTAAATACCATAAAGCAATCTTTCCTGCTCTCAAACAGACCACAAAGAAGCAACATAGGATACCTGTACAACCCAAACAATAAGAAGAGGAAAAACCCCAGAATGAGGAGTTGCACATGTTTAGGGATCTCCACAGCTACCAGTCATGAAGTTGACTTTTCCCTCTTAGTCAATGAACTGACCTGTCTCCTAAGTAGGTGAGTCTTCTGCACATGGACCATACCTAACTCTTTGGGTCTTACATGCCCCAAAAGGCCATGTAAATTGTTGGATACATAGTTGTAAAGAGTTTTTTGAGCTTTATTTTCTATGCATTTCTTGTTTTCTTGGATTAAATGAAGAATTTTCTTTTAAGTGCAGCTGAACATGTCTGAAGACAAAAGCAGACAAGTTTCAAATTTACAAAGCACTGAAGGCAAGAAGAACTCTAAACAACATTTTTATTAGCAGTTATGGCTCCATACATAAATGTAGGAGTTATAAAGATGAAGATCTTACTGAAGGCAAGCAAATCTGCTTTTCCCCCCACATCAGTGTAATCGGGAGAGCTGCAGGGGCTGGGTTTGTGTATTTAACACCACACTCCATTCCTGCATGGATAATTCAGGAGTACTTGCAGAGTACAGGAGCAGGTAGAATATTTCACTACCATTCCTATGTACTAAATTGGCATGGGAATAAAGTTAAAAACCTACAAATTTCCTCAGGTGATTTACAAAAAGCAATATTCCTTGTGCCACAAATAGACTATCACAAGGCAGAATAACTGTCCAGCAGCCTTAGCCTTTCACAGTTGTTTGAGAAGAAAGAATTTTGATATCCTACATTTCCAATTTTTTTCAAAAAACCAGCAACCTTATTTGATTCTGGTAAAAAACTGATCTAGTTTGCAATACAAAGGGATTTTTTTATCTCCAAATTTGTTTCCAGTTTAAAACAATAACAACAAAATAAAAACATAATATTTCCACTATGCTTTTCAGCAGAGGATCTCCAAGTGATTTACAAATATTAAGACTCTCAAAATCATTGCGAGGTAGTGAAATACTATTTCCAAGTTACAGAAGGAGAAATCAAGCTTAAATAATTCACCCAAGGTCATATGGCATTTCAGTGGCAGAGCTAGGAATTGAATTTAGGAGTTCTTATTTCCAGTCCCCAGCTCTAACCAGTAGCTAATATACTCTCCCTACAGTTTAGTGAAAGGTTTAAAGGTTAAATATTGAACAAAGAAATTTTCCTTCCTCCCCACTAAATATCACAATTTATATGTGCCTGATCCTGCAAACACTTTCGCACATACGCAGGAGTAAAATTATGCATCTGTGTAAGTGTTTGCAGGATCAGGCTCTTTAGCAGCAAACACGTTAAACTCATTACCTTATTTTAAAAGAAGGATCTATTGCATGCACAAAACTCCCCCTCTCACTTTGGCTACATGTACGTCTATCATAATGATAACCTTTCACAATCTTCTTGGTTTTACAGTGTTAAAAAGAACTGACAATGAACTGAGTGGTATTTGTGAGCTTTTCATTAACTTGTGAACAGGAATATTTAAAGAGCCCCTACATGGATAGTACATACAGCTTGATTTTATACAACCTTTTAGTAAGATAACATTAATTAATGTTTCTGAACTGTCTTGAAAATATGAATCACTATATAAATAAGTACTAAGTATGATTATTTTAACATAAAAGCAACACCGGAAGATGTGCAACTAAAAATA